>NW_017670816.1:387747-446077 GCF_001879085.1 Nicotiana attenuata
AAAAATAGCCACTATTTTGCTGCAACAGGGACCGGTCCAGTATAATATACGGGAATTCTGGTGCATTTGTGTACGAACTCCAGCATATTATGCTGGACCGGTATACTTTGCTAACTCCTGTAAAATTTGCGGGAGACTGGAGCACTAGTGCTCCAAACTCCAGTATATTATACTGGACAATTATGCTTGAACTCCCGTAAAATTTGCGGGAGTTCCAGCATAGTTATCCTGGAACTCCCGTAAAATTTACGGGAGTTCAAGCATACTTATGCTGGAACTCCCGTAAAATTTGCGGGCGTATTTTTCCGGATTTTGAACAGTGTTTTCGCTAAGATTTATAGTGGCTAAATTTCGATGACTTTTGAAACTTGGCTATTTTTCAACGACCAGTGGTAAATCTGGTTAATTTTGAATTTTTCCCCTTTTAAAATGGTTAATTTGGGATTCACGCCCAATAAGTGCAATCAGAAATTGGTTAAAAGTAGGAATTTTTACCTTCTATAGCAAATGTTAACACCTTATTTATTTTAAATAAATACCATTTAAAAAAATTATATTCTATAGATACCTTTTAATGTTTATAGCAAAATTTCTAATTTTGGTTATCTCATACCCCTAAGCCACTAAATACGCTATTCAGTTACACTATTTCTTTCTCTCGCTACTTTGATACATGTCATTCTCTTCCCCCATTCCCTGAAAACACGATGCTCAATCTCAAAATTCCTCTCACCAATTCAAAGTTGCCGTTATGCCTGGCCCAGTCTCGAACAAGCATCAGGTTTCAGAGCAGTTCCAGTGTAACATCGGTGGAAGAAAATTTGCCTATACACACGTTCGCCGAAATTCCGTCGCCAGAGATATTCTCTTCTCAAATTGAACCCAAAAATGTCCCAGCGGTGACTTCTCTAATTGAGAAAATATACATATAACAGTATATACACACAATACTACATTTGTGCGGATGTGCTCAACAATGTTTTCTTTTTGTTGGGTTTAGATTTTCAAGGGATGCATAAAGCATTGGAAGGCTTTCTCAAAATGGAACCCGTCGGACGGTGGCCTAATACAAAAAAGGCTAATCTTTTCAATCAAATTAGAATCCCTGGTATTCTATTAATCGCGATGAAAAAGAAGACTTCTGTTAATATATTTCAATATATTTTCAACGTATCACGTTGTATTTTCATGTATTTCATTGTATTCATTATTTTTTTTCATTGTAATTCAATGTATCTCGCTGTATTCCATGTATTTCATTGTATTCACTGTCGTTTTTTTCATTGTATTTCAATGTATCCCGCTGTATTCTATGTATTTCATTGTATTCACTGTCTCGCTATATGCCATGAATGTATTCACATGTTTTTTTTAATTAATATAATTTATGTATTCAGATGTATTTTATAATTTCTCTGAAGATTGCTATGTTTTTGGGGTATATTTCGGTTGAGAATCTTTTTTATAACTGGAAATACAAAATTTGTATGTTATAATTGAGTTTGTTGAGTTACATTAGGGGTTTATTATGTTAATTGATTCACTTTTTTTAAAAACAATGTAATCCCCTGTTTCACGTCGTGAATACAATCGACTACAGTCGAATATAATAATCTGTCCAGCTGTAATCCCATGTTTCACGCCATGAATACAGTCGAATACACTCGAATACAACAACTGATTAGCTTGACTTCCCTGATTCACGCCTATTTTTGCTACTGTGTTCATGAATACAGTAGCTTAAATACATCTAATACATCTTATAACAATAGAAAACGTATCTACAATCCGTAATATAGCAAATGGTATCTATAGATAGCTAATTACCACTAAAAGATAGTGCTTTATGAAAATTTCTCTTAAAAGTATCAGGGGTTAGCTAGGATAGATTATGCGAATTGTTATCCGGAAAACTCCCTCTTCTGGTCTCTCCTTCCCTCGTCTATTTCTCTCTTTGGATCTGTCTCCTCATCTCCTTTCTTTCTGTTGCTATTTTCTTAGTTTATGACTATATCCTTTGCATTTCTATTGTAATCAGTTTATTTGGAAGTTTAATCTATTGCATCCCTGAAACTTCAGCATGGAGAACAATGCTGGATAATCCACTAGCATTGGCTTATATGCTTTCAGATTGTGGTCATTATCAATTTATTGGCAGAGGTACATTGGATTACTTAAGTGAACTCGATCATGCTAAACTTATATTATTCTTGCGTCGATTTCCATTGGATCAATTCGGACTACACTTCCCATTCGATGTTGGTCAAGTTTTCTTATCGCATACCTTAGAGCTACACGGAATTATGTATCTTGTGAGGCGTTGTGCAATTTGATGCTTGATCAATTCACTAAGCCACCCTCGTGGAATTCCTGCATTGTACCTTTGAAACTTCGGTTGCGAAATCCTATAGGTGCATCCAACTGGGTGACTTCCAACAGTGTGGCCAATATTGTTCTTGTAGAAGTTGCTCTTGATGACCTTTATGCTAATTATGCCATTAATAAGGGACCTCTTAGGAAGCTTATACAGTCACATGTTTGCAGCATATATTTTTGGACTAATATCAACTTTGATTTTGTTTTGGATGGTAATTTTTCTGTTATTGTCCAATTCCTTATTGACACACGGGCGAAGGTGGGTTACACTATTATAAACATGGGTGTTTATGCTCCATTCCGTGTCATGAATGAAGTTTTACAACTTAAGAATCGCACCAGCGGTTTGTGAAAATATTGAAGCCAGAGGACTAGAAGGCCTTTAAAAAGGTTAATGTGGGATCCAGGCCCAATAAGTGTAATCAGAAATTGGTAAAAAGCATCAGGGGTTAGCTAGGATGGATTATGCGAAGTGTTATCTGGAAAACTCCTCTCTCCTGGTCTCTCTCTGCTCTCGTCTATTTCTCTCTGTGGCTCTGTCTCCTCATCTCCTTTCTTTTTGTTGCTATTTCATTAATTTATGACTATATCCTTTGCATTTCTATTGTAATCAGTTTATTTGGAAGTTTAATCAAGGCATCGTTTTGTTGAGTTCATGATAATACCTATATTGTGTTCCACCAACATATGTATTTGAGATTGAGCAGGTAGATCGAAGACTCTTGCATAGTTGTGATTCTGATTCATTTAATAAACCTGCATTACGGTTACAAGCTTATCGATCACTCAACCTACAAGATAATGCGGCCAACTTTTAGGTTTTTACGAAAAAGCTGCTAACCTGAGTTTGATTTCAATAGCCTTGCTGTTAAACAGAAATAAAATTACCAGATGTGTGTTCTGAGGTAATTGCCATTGCAACTCCAAGCTAATTTGATGAGTTCCACATCCAGTAGTTGTAGCTGATTCGAGGATCTCAAAGTCTTTCAAGACATAGCACCAATACATGTAATCACTACATTTATAGCGCTGGGTACATTCTCTTTCCCGGCCAGCTTTTAGCTCATCCAATAGGACCTACAAATTCACAAGTACGTTGAAAAAAGGAAAAAGAGAAGTAAATATAGGAAAATATAAGGTGAAGAATGAAGTCATAACCAATGCACCATTTGCTGAATATATAGATTAAAAACCAACATAATTTTGCTAAGAATGTACATACCTTTGATTCAGTTGAGCTATATGCCATGCACAAGGTGATACTTTCAACCAAACTTTCTCAACTGAAGCAACCTCCTATTGGTTGCACGAACAGACTTCAATCGAACCTTTACTTCCACTAGCCTTGAGCCAACCAATGGACACAAGATTGGGAGTTTTCTTCTATTTATTAGCTTGAATGAATGTGAATTAGGAGTAATAGCATCATCCAAGTCAACCATGTGAATTAAGCTCAAACTCTCCAATTCGGGACTCAAAATTTTGACTATATTCAATCACCTACATAAACGAAAAAAATAAGGATTTAAAACATGGGAAATGCTGAGAAAATATCTTGAGGAAATTCGTTGGGAATGTCTAATGATCACGTCCAACTATGCCTTATTAAAAGCACTAAGCAGTTGTCGCAAATATAATCCGGTTTACAGGTCCAGAGTCGAATCCCACAAGGAATAAACCTACTAATCACAATTGCTAGTTTTGCAAGAATTCAAGTAATCAACTTTTTAGAAATATTGAATATTGAGTTGAGTGTTTACTAACTAAAAGCAAGATAATTAAAAAGCTGTAATTTTATTACTAAAAGCAAATATTGTAGACTAGATTGGAAAGGTCTAGGGTTACGGTTTCCCCTCTTATCGGAATCCTCCCCACTACGTCCCCTATAAATTCGACTAGATATTCTCTACCGATTGTGAGCATTTTAGGTGTCATAATTCTTTTCCGAGCAACTACAATAATTTACTAGACGTATTCTTCCGAACTATGCTAGCTGGCATTAGTTCACCACTCACTAAGTTCACACCAAGGTTTCGTTATTCCTAATTCGACCTTTAAACCCTCCGTATTGATCCCCCATATACGTTAGGAGTGATGTTGTTCAACAACTACCTAAATATGTATCATTTTCCAAGTAATACACACTAAATAGGCATAGTCAATTGAGGGCCCATCAATCTACCACAATAATCACGTAGTTGAACAAGTAGAGAAAATCCAATGGCAAGCTTATATTAAACGCAACAAAATTTTATCCTCCAAGAGGTTCCATCAAACCCTGGAATAAAGAGTTTAGATAGTCATAATTGTTTGCACAACTACAATATAAGAATTCATCACCAATAATAGAAAAAGGAAGAAGAAAGATAAAAACTCGTGTTCGAATCTTTCACCTTGCTCCTTGCTTATATCTTGCCTTCAACAATATTGTCTCACCCTTAAAAAGTCATTCTTTGATGTATTTTATATCACTTACGGTTGATGAGGGGCGGAACTTTTCCATCCAACTTTGGATGGGAGAAGCTGGAATCCGCGTCTGCCTCCGCGCGTCGCGCGCCCATGGATGCGGATTCAACTTTTGAAATTCTTCCATTGCGCGAAGCGATTCATGCCTTTGCTTCACTTCGCTGTTTTGTTCTTTCACCTTTCTCCCTTTGCGCGCCATTTTCATGCCACGCACGAGAATAGACGAGCTCCCAGTCCTTCCATTTTTCTCCTTTTTGTAATAATTTAATATCTTTTGATCCATTATCATCCAAGCTCACTCCTACAAATAAGAAATACGTAATGAGTATAATTCACTTCAAAGATCATGTAAACTCCTGCAACTCACATGACAAATGAGATGAAAATACACTCAAAATCATGCACTTTTGGTCATTTATCACCATCCCACACTTAGACTTTTGCTCGTCCTCGAGCGAATAAAATTAAGCACATTGGCAAGAAATAAATTTCCAACCTACTCAAGCCTCACACCAATGATAATGGTTTTATACCAACGCGTAGAACCTAGCATAAGCACTATTCATACTTTCCTCAAGCTTTACGTCATTCCAAGACTAATTAAAATAATTGTGTGACTCTCTCTAACATCCTAGCCTCAAAATTTGATTCCAATACATCCAAAACTAAGACTCGCTTCTTGTGCCAATTCAAAAGCCAAGGAATTTACCAATCCTTTGCAAATCATGTGCCCTCACCAACAAACCAAAGAGAGAAAGTAATCCACACACTCAAACATAAGTGTAAGTATATTTTAAGGACTCTCCAATCGAAAGAATTCTCTCACTCTCGTAAAAATAACTCATATGCCACCCAAGTTCGTACCATAGGCTTGCCCGTAGTGTAAAACTTGACTAATTTAAGTTCGCACAGACTCAAATTAAGTAGGACTTCATAGGTTGTAATGTAGGCTAAGGGACGAGTAGGATATATTTGGGAAAAATAGTGACTATCCCTCCTAAGCACTTTAATACACTACACTTCACTTTCAAACACCTTCTCATCACGACCAAGTCAATGTCATGCCACAAACCAATATAGGATTAAGCCCTTCTTCTTTAAGAATATCATCACATAGATGCTCACTAGCCCGGATCGATACATGGGAGGTGTACTTCAAAATCTACTTTTTACACTCCCCTTAATTTTGGTGTTTCCGGCTAGTAATTCGTTTAAACACAATGCGCCTTCTCAGTCTTCCTATGGTTCTACTCAAAAGCTACTCGGTCTCTCTCTTTACTCTTATAGCGACTTAAGTGCTTTCAAAAGTAAAGGGTGAACAAGATTTGATTAAGAACAAATGGGTATTTAGCTTGTAATGTGGGTTCCAAGGAAAAGGTCTATAGGCTCAAAAGGGTTGACTATGGATAATATTAGCACTGGTGGACAAAAGTGGCTCAATGGTCAATCAAAGAAATATCTATATGATCTCCTAGCCTAACGATACTTAATCATTTTACTTCGAATCACACACGAGGCAAGTTCTAGACTAGCCTGGGATGGCACAAAGTACAATTCAAGCTTCTCACCTCGCACAATGCACATGACCTACTCAAGACGACTCAGACCCAACTCTCAAGTTAAACCAGCTTAGCACAGTCATCATAAAACTAAACCATATAAGAAGTACATGACAAGCGTCAAAAGATGAGCCCAAGATTCAGAGTAAAGTCACATATATTCTCAAGGCACATACTCATAAGAATTACGAGGAAAGTATTAAGCACAAATGCTCCAGGTCGAAGCCCCGATATAAAATATGTCATAAAGCACAATACTCAATCTCTACACATTCCAATATCAAATAAACAAAGGAAAAGAAAAAAAACTTTTTTTAGACTTTAAACCCTCAAAAAAATTGTCTAGGTAGTCCATCATCGGGCAAAGTCCACAAATTCTTTTACAAGGTTTGAGAAAGAAAACTACCTAAGACTACCCAGTTGAAGAAAATGGCTTCCTTAGGGAAGTGCTTGATTTAACGTCGCGGCACGGCGAATTACAATAAAAACTATGGGTTGCCTCCCAAGAAGCGCCTGATTTAACATCGCGGCACGACTAGGGCTATCCCTTATCAAGGATCTTTCAAGTACAAGGTCAAGATCATTTTATCAACCTCAACCATGTCTTGGTAATGTTTTAGCCTTTTCCCATTAGCTTTGATCTTGCGAGAGCCATCTTCAGATGCAATCTCGACGGCTCCAGTTGAATGCATCTACACCACACGAAATGGTCCTGGCCATCTTGACTTCAACTTGCTCGGAAACAACTTCAATTTCAAATTGTATAGCAATACCACATCTCCATGTTTAAAATTTCGCTCAAGAATATTTTTGTCATGCATCATCTTCATTCTCTCATTGTATAGTCTTGTGCTCTCAGAAGCATGGTAACGGAACTCATCAAGCTCATGCAACCCTGTGACTCTACTTGTACTCGCAGCTTCCCTATTGAAATTCAGCTGCCTCAATGCCCTTAAAGCTCTATGCTCCACTCCATGGGTAAGTGACACACCTTCCCAAACACCGGCAACATGTCAATTGGAGTTTTGAAAGCGGTATGATAGGCGCAGAGTGCATCATCTAACTTTCTCTCCCGATTCATTCTTGTAGCATTCACGGCCTTTGTCAAAACACTCTTTATCTCTCTGTTCGAAACCTCCAATTGCCCACTCGTTCGTGGGTGATATGGGGTGGCAACCTTGTGGCGCACACCATATTTTTCTAACAACTTTGCGATGGCTCGGTTGTAGAAGTCAGTGCCTGAATCACTGATTATTGCCCTTGGAGTGCCAAACTGGGTGAATATATTCTTTCTAAAAAACCAATGACCCCCTTTGCATCATTTGTAGGGAGTGTCACAGCTTCCACCCATTTTGACACATAGTCCACAACTATGAGTATGTACTTGTTTCCATATGAGCTGACAAAAGGACCCATGAAATCAATTTCCCATATATCAAATGCTTCCACCTCCTGACTTGGGTTCATGGGCATTACATGTCGGCGGGAAATATTCACAGTCCGTTGGCATTCATCACAACCTTTCACCCAGAAGTGTGCATCTTTGAACAATGTCGGCCAGTAGAAGCCCGACTCCAACACTTTCTCAACTATCCTTACTCCCCCATAATGGACACTATATGGGGATGCGTGACAAGCCTGCAAAATAGAACATTGGTCTATCTCGGGAATACATCTCCGGATCATGTTATCAACAAAAATCTTGAATAGATAAGGTGCATCCCAAAAGTACTTGCGATAATAACAGAAGAACTTTTTCTTTTGTACAGAGGATAGGTCATGGGGGATAATACCGCTCGCCGGGTATTTTGCAATATCTGCATACCATGGCACTACTTCAAGGCTTATGGCCAATAGTTGTTCATTTGAGAAAGTTTCCACGCTCTTCTACCTCGACCTTCTTCTCCGCTCCTTCCAACCTGGACAAGTGACCAACCACTTGGTTCTCCGTTCCCTTTTGTTCACGAATTTCCAGGTCGAATTCTTGTAGTAACAGCACCCATCGAATCAGGCGCGACTTTGAATCTTTCTTCTCAATTAGGTACCTGAGAGTAGCATGGTCAGCATAAACAATTACCTTCGAGCCTATCATGTATGACCTGAATTTGTCAAATGCGAACACCACTGCTAGCATCTCCTTCTCGGTCACTCTGTAGTTTAGTTGGGCACCACTTAGGGTTCTACTTGCATAGTAGATTGGGTGCATGACCTTCTCCTTTCGCTGCCCCGGCACTGCTCCTACATCATAATCGTTTGCATTGCACATCAGCTCAAATGGATGCTCCCAGTCGGGTGCCACTATGATAGTCGCAGACATCAACCTCTTCTTCAATTCTTCAAAAGCGACCATGCAGTCATTTGAACACAAAAGGGTGATCTTTTTCAAGAAATCTACACAAAAGGTTAGCAATCTTGGAAAAATCTTTTATAAACTGCCTATAGAAACCGGCATGGCCAATGAAACTTCTTATTGACTTGAATTAAATGGGTGTGGGAAACTTCTCTATTACATTAACCTTAGCACGGTCCACCTCAATGCCCTTACTTGACACTAGATGTCCCAAGACTATACCTTGATGTACCATAAAATGGCACTTTTCCTAGTTCGGCTCCAGATTAATCTCCATACATCTCTGCAACACTCTTTTCAGATTCTTAAGGCAGTCATCGAAGGAGTTCCCCGCCACTAAGAAATCATCCATGAAACCCTCCATTATGTCCTCTACCATATCTGTGAAGATGGCCATCATGCACCTTTGGAATGTGGCGGGTGCATTATATAGGCCAAACGGCATTCTCCGAAAAGCACAAATGCCATATGGATAGGTGAATGGAATTTTCTCTCTATCATCCAAGGCAATATAGATCTAATTATATCCCGAGTATCTATTCAAGAAGCAAAAGTGGGACCTCCCTGCCAATTTATCTAGCAACTAATCAATGAACGACAAGGGAAAATGGTCTTTTCGGGTGGCCTTGTTCAATCTTCTGTAGTCCATACAAATTCTCCATCCCGTGACTGTTCTTGTTGAGATAAACTCGTTGTTCTCATTTTGCACAACAGTCATCCCACCGTTCTTTTGCAGACATTGAAATTGGCTAACCCGGTTGCTGTATAGATGGGAAAAATAATTCCCCCATTTAACCGCTTGATTACTTCCTTCTTCATGACTTCTTTCATGCTGGGGTTCAACCTTCTTTGATGTTCTCTGGAAGGTTTGTGCCCGTATTCCAGTAGAATCTTATGTATACAGAAGGCCGGGCTGATACCCTTAATGTCTTCAATGGTCCAACCAATTGTAGTCTTGCACTCTTTCAACACATGCAAATGCTGTTCTACCTGCACATCTAATAAACTAGACGAGATAATAACAGGTAAAGTCTAGTTAGGTCCCAATAAAGCATACCTGAGGTGATATGGTAGCGGTTTCAGCTCCAACTATGGTGGCACTTCGATCAATGGCTTAGCTGGAGGGGTCTTTCTTTCTTCTAAGTGTAGCTAGAATTCGAGCTCTCTTTTCCAGTACCCTTGGCCTTCAAGAGCCAACAACCATTTCGCAATGTCCTCACAATTTACTTCTTCTAAGTTCATGAGGCAGGCTGCTAGAGGAACTTTTTCATTAAGTGCCTCATCATCTTCCTCCATGATCACATCCACTGCTTCTATCAAAGAGCAATTTGCAAACTCACTGGGTCGCCGCATAGGCTTTTGCACAATAAATATTATATCTTCATTATTTAGCCTCATCTTCAGCTCCCCAGTTTCACAATCAATTGGAGCTCTTCCTGTGGCCAAGAACGGCCCTCCCAAAATATTGGGAATCTCCTCATCAACCTAGCAGTCCAGAATGATAAAATCTGCCAGAAACACAAACATTCCAACTTGCACAAGTACATCTTCAAGTATACCTGATGGCCTTTTCATTGTTCGGTCAGCTAGATGTAGTAACATGGATGTGGGCCTTGCTCTTCCAATGCCTAACTTTTTATAGATAGCCAATGGCATCAGATTTTTGCTTGCAACCAAATCATACAATGCTTTGGCAAATGCATAGCTACCTATGGTGCATGGAATTGTGAAGCTTACAGTGTCGGATAGCTTCGCAACTATAGGTCTTGTCACAATAGCACTACAGGTCTGAGTCAATGTCACAGTTGCCAAGTCTTGAAAGTCAAACTTTCGAGACATCAAGTCCTTCATAATTTTTGCATAACTGGGCATCTCTCTCAAAGCATCGATCAGTGGAATGTTCGCCTGAATTTGCTTTAACATCTCCATGAATTTCTTATCTGCTTATCCTTTTGATATTTGTCCAACCTCTACGGGAAGGGTGCAGGCGGTCGCTTCTTTCCTGTGACTTGAGTTAGATCCTGCTCAGGCACTTTTTCTAATGCCTTTTCTTGCACTTTCTCAATCTCCTTTGCAACCTCTTTCTCTTTGCTTAGTTCCTCCGAGATGGCTGCACTCTTACTTCTGTTAGCTCAGTTGACTCATCTACCTCTATTGGTATTGACATGAGTATCTCAGTTGGTCGGCTTTTGCGAGCAATTTCTTGCTTTAGATCAAGATCTCTACCATTTCTCAAACTCACAGCCATCAGCTGCTTCGAGCCCTGCTCTTTCAGGTTAACATGTGTGTCCGCAGGTAATGTCCCTTAAGGATGACTGTTAAGGTCCATGGATATTTGCCTTAGTTGAATCTCAATGCCCTTGATAGCTGAGTCGTGTGATACTACTTTTTCTTGCATCTGGTCGACCTTTTTCTTCCTTTAGTTTAAAACAACACATCATCTTGTCGCGCTATTTGTTGCTATTGAGGTTGTTGATAAGCTAGTTGTTGATTCTCCTGATTTTACTCTTGTTGCCTTTGATAAGGCGCAGCCTGACCCTATGGTTGTGCAGCTCCAAAATTATTATTATTATTATTATTATTATTGTTGTACTGGTATTGTGTTGGCCTATATTGTTGATTCTGCTGTCCTCAAGTCTGACCACCTTGTCTCTGGCCTCCAAAGTTGCTCACATAATTCATATTCTCTTGATAGTTTTTATTGTCACTCTCACCACTCCACGAGCACATATATGGCTGATTAATGCATGGTGTGCATAATCCTCCATTTGTCGTGTCATCTATGTGCACCTGATTCTGGCCTAAATCATCAATCTTTTTGGTTAGGATACTCAATTGCATCATCATAGTAGCCATATTCTCATCCATGGAGTTGTTTGGGTCTAGAGCTACTGAGTGAACTACAGGAGTGATTGTAGAGTCTTTTGTCATCCATCTTGAGTTTTGAGCCATTTTATCAAGTAAGACCTTACATTCTCTGAATGATTTGCTAAAAAATGCTCCACCTGCTAAAGCATCAACATTGGCCTTCAAGCTGTCTGCCAATCCCATGTAGAACCTTTGCCCTAACATCTGATCAGGAATGCCATGGTGTGGACACTTGACCAACATCCCCTTGAACCTCTCCCATGTTTATTGTAGTGTTTCAGCTGGTTTCTGTCTGAAGCTCAATATCTCATCTACTTGCTTGGCAGTCTTATTAGGTGGGTAAAATTTGTTCAAAAACTGCTTGACTAATTCCTCCCAAATAGTGATGGAGTTTATGGGGAGTGAATTGAGCCAAGTCTGAGCCTCTCCCGTCATTGAGAATGAAAACAACAATAGTCTTATTGCTTCAGTTCTCACATTCGGTTGCCTTTGCGTGACACAAATCAACAAAAAAAAATTCAGATGTTGCTATGGATCCTCAATGTAAGACCCCGAGAACAGTCCCTTGTTCTGCAACAAATATAGCATGTTGTTTGTAATTTGAAATGATTCCTCTTATATCGGAGGGACTGCAATTGCGGTTGCTAGGTTTTGAGCGATGGGTTTCACCCAATAATACAAGGCTACTTCTGGCACAAGAGGTGTCACACCCTGATTGTTCGGGTCATTCACATTGTTTCTGTTGTTTTGGTCCTCTGTGACGTACCCCATGTCTAGTTCGATCTGTTCTGTTAGGTTTGTTGTCGTTTGTCCTTCTTGTTTGCACAATTTAATGCCTTAAAAGCTTTCTCAAGATCCGATAATGCTTCAACCAATTCACAAGTTCTTGAAGAGTTCCTAGGCATGCACCTGTAACACACACGACTAAAAACGTTAGACTTTCAATATAATGAATTTAAAATGAAGAAAATTGACTAAACTTAGAATTCTAGAAATTCTTCTAGCTGTAATTAATGACACCGTTAATTCATCAGCAACGACGCCAAAATTTGATCACGCCCAACTATACCTTATAAAAAAGACTAAGCGGTCGTTGCAAATATAATCTGGTTTACAGGTCCGGAGTCGAATCCCATAGGGAATTAACCTACTAATTACAGCTGCTAGTTTCTCAAGAATTCAAGTAATCAACTTCCAGAAATATTGAATAATGAGTTGAGTGTTTACTAACTAAAATCAAGGTAATTAAAAAGCTGTAATTTTATTACTAACAAAGCAAATGTTGTAGACAAGATTGGAAAGATCTAGGGTTACGATTTCCCCTCTTATCGGAATCCTCCCGCCCACGTCTCTTATAAATTGGCCTAGATATTCTCTACTGCTTGTGAGCACTTTAGGTGGTGTTATTCTCTTCCGAGAAACTACAATAATTTACTAGATGTATTCTTCCGAACTACGCTAGCTAGCATTAGTTCACCGCTCACTAAGTTCACACCAAGATTTTGTTATTCCTAATCTGACCTTTAAACCCTCCGTATTTATCCCCCATATACTGTAGGAGTGATGTTGTTCAAAAACTACCTAAATATGTACGATTTTTCAAGTAATACACACTAAATAGGAATAGTCAATTGAGGACCCTTCAATCTACCACAATAATTACGTAGTTGAACAAGTAGAGAAAATCCAATGGCAAACTTATATTAAACGCAACAAAATTTCATCCTCCAAGAGGTTCCATCATACCGTAGAATAACGAGTTTAGATACTCATAATTGTTTACACAACTACAATATAAGAATTCATCACCAATAATAGAAAAAGGAAGAAGAAAGATAAAAACTCGTGTCCGAATCTTCCGCCTTGCTCCTTGCTTATTCTTGCCTTAAAAAATATTCTATCACCCTCAAAAAGTCATTCTTTGATGTATTTATATCACTCAGCGTTGATGAGGGGCGGAACTTTTCAATCCAACTTTGGAGGGAGAAGCTGGAATCCGCGTCTGACTCCGCGCGTCGTGCGCCCTTGGACGCCGATTAAGCTTTTGAAATTCTTCCATTTCGCAAAGCGATTCATGCCTTTTCTTCACTTCGTTGTTTTGTGCCTTCACTTTTCTTCCTTTTGTGCGTCATTTTCATGCCACGCACGAGAATAGACGAGCTCCCAATCCTTCCATTTTTCTACTTTTTGCAATAATTTGATATCTTTTGATCCATTATCATCCAAGCTCACTCCTTACAATAAGAAATACGTAATGAGTATATAATTCACTTCAAAGATCATGTAATCTCCCGTAACTCACACACATATGAGATGAAAATACACTCAAAATCATGCACTTTTGGCGATTTATCTTCTACACAATCTATACTCAGGGCTTGTAGCTTAGTACAAGCGGACAAATCAAGTTCAGTTCCTATTTCATGTGAACTAAACAAGTGACACTCTGCAGATTTCGGGCCCATAACACATGAACTTTATTAAGTTCATTTAAATCAGGAACTGATAACTCAACAATAGAAGGGCACTTGGTTACAAATGGAATTAGAAGCAAATGGCGGCCATGAGTTTGTGCGTGAAAACAAAGTATGACAAACTCCTCTGTGACTCTGAGTCTTTCTTAATTTATTTCATAGGGTTGATATATGAGGCTATTCAAATCAAACGATATACTTCCATTATGAAATTACATGTAGTACACATCAATTAATTACCCTACATATCCATTTTTTCAAAAGAACAATAACTACCATATAAATATGCTCCCTAATTAAAGGAAAGTATCGCTCTATATGAAGCAAATCCACTCCATCCATTTAAACTTTGGACCAAAATTAAAGAATAAAAAAAGATTTTCCTTTAAACAAAGCCTTTTCCTATGAGAACCTTTGTCCTTATTTTCTTTTATACGATAAACAATTATTCAATAAACTATTCATTGAATTCTAGTATTATATATAGCATGTTAATATTGTAAGTAAAATAAAATACACACAATAAATAAAAATAAAGGTATATTTGGTTTGGATATTATATTCCAAATTAGAATATTGTGATATATTTGGTTTGAATACTATATTTTAAATTAGAATATCGTGGGTATATTCGATTTGAATATTGTATTTCAAATTAGAATATTATGTACGATTATATATAGCATGTTAATATGACTTACGTGAATCATCGGCTTTAGTTTTCGGGTTATTCGAAATTGATTTGGAAGAATAATTCTCAGCTTGAAACATTAAGTTTGAAAAGTTTGACCAAGTTTGACTTTTAGTATTTGACCTCGGATTGGATTTCTGATGGTCCCGTTAGCTCCGTTGGGTGATTTTGGACTTAGGAGAGCATCCAAATTGTGATTTGGAGGTCCATGGTAGAATTTGGCTTGAATTGGCGAAAGTTGGAATTTTAGAAAGTTTTACTGGGAGTGGAACTTTTGATATCGGGGTCGGATTCCGATTCTGGAAGTTGGAGCAGGTCCGTAATGTTAAATATGACTTGCGTGCAAAATTTGAGGTCAATCGGACGTGATTAGATAGGTTTCGACATCAGTTGTGGAAGTTGAAGTTTCAAAGTTCAATGATTTCGAATTGAGGTGTGATTCATCGTTTCGATGTTGTTATGTTTGTTCTGAGGTCTCGAGTAGGTCCGTGTGATGATATGTGACTTGTTGGTATGTTTGGACGGGATCCCGAGGGGCTCGGGTGTGTTTTGGATTTGATTTTGGATCATTTTTCTTCATGTTGCTGTTGATGAAGGCTGTTGATTCTGGTGTTTCCGCATCTGCGGAAGAATGCACGCAGATGCGGACGCTTTATCGCAGAAGCGAAGGAAGGCCTGGTTGGAATGGATTGCAGAAGCGGGAATAGGGGCGCATCTGCGGCCCCGCAGAAGACAAAAGCTTGGGCGCAGGAACGAGATTTAGCGCAGGAGCGTGTTTGGTTGCGCACCTGCGGTTGCACAGAAGCGGATGTTGATTTGCAGGTGTGAGGGGTCAGTTGGTTAGTGGAGTCCGCAGAAGCAGATCTCATGTCATAGAAGCGACGCCGCAGAAGCGGTTAATGTGGCGCAGAAGCGGAAGTGCTGGGCAGAATGATAAATACAAAGGTTCGTGATTTTGGCTTCATTTTAACATTTCCAAGTGTGCATTGGGGCGATTTTGGAGCAATTTTCATCACAAGGATTGGGGTATGTGTTATACACTCGGTCTTGGTTATATTTCATGGATCTATCTTCGATTTTAGTTTTTGGTTGATGAATTGAAAGAGGAAATTGAGGGTTTTGGCCTATAGTTTCATAATATGAATTTTTGAGTTTTGAACACCGATTTGGAGTCGGATTTGAGTGAAACTAGTATTGGTTGGACTTGTAATTGAATGAATTGTCGGATTTTGTGACTATTGTCGAGTTTTGAGGCGTGGGCCCGGGTGTGATTTTTGGCCGGATTTGGGATTTGATGTAGAATTCGATCTTTATCATTTGAAATTGCTCCCTTGGGCTTTATCTGATGTATTTGAGTTAATTTTTGGCTAGTTTTGAGCCGTTCGGAGGTCGCTACGCATGAGATGGCATTCTTGGAGCATCACTTAGCTTGCTCGGTGTCGGAATTGGCTTGTTTAAGATAAGTATCTCTTCTAAACTTAGTGCTGAGGGTGTAAAACCCCAAATTACGTGCTATGTGATTGATGTTGAGGTGACACACATGCTGGGTGAGGGGCGTGAGGGCGTGCACCCTGTGATTTGTGACTCTGTTGTTTCCAGTGCATTGTTTAGTGGCCCACCTTGTTGATATTTGAGTTTTCACCATATGATAAAGTAATGGAGTTGTACATCGTGCTAGATAACATGTTTACGTTTTATGCTGATATTGTTGGGACCCCTAGCGGTCGTTTCTTGCTATCATCTCATTGATTTCATTGATATTTCGTATTCACTCACATTCATGCATTCATATCATATCTCAGTCTCAGTTGTTACTTATTGATACATCATATCATTCTTCTGGTTAGTTTTCACGACATTGTGAGCCGTTGGGTGAGATTGGAGAGATTGATGATTGAGCAAGGCCGAGAGCCTGATTTTGGGTGATAGTTATGGGATCGGGATACACACCGCAGTGTGTTTTATTGATTACTGAGTAAGCCGAGGGCCTGATTGATTTATGCCATGATTGGCTTGTTATAGCGCTTGGGCAATAGGAGGCCCTCCGGAGTCTGTTCACTCACGGTGGGCGCGGTTGATTATTTTGAGGAATGGATCTTCCCTGGACATGGATCCTTTCCGAAGCATTTATACACCTGGAGATGGATCTTCTCCATGGGGCCGGATTGGCCTTCCTCGGTATTGAGTGACTGATGGTCAGTGATGTATATATTTTGGGATGGATCTTCCCTGGGCCGTATAGGCCATATACAGTATCGAGTGGTTGAGTATGATGAGTGGAAAGTGTGATACAGTGAGGTTGAGTACTCTGAGAGTGTGGGTACATGATCCATCTCTGAGATACATGGCATTGGCATGCACATATGGCATACATGCATAGAGACGCATTTTTCCTCATGTTGTACGATATGATATCATTCATGAGTTTTACATATTGGTATGTGGGCATATATTGGTCTTTCACGCTTGTTATTTGGAAAGGAAATGAAACATGTATACCTATTGTGGAAAGGAACTTTCAGGAAAATTTCAGTTTTCAAACTATCTCATGATATTTCGATGATTTTGATAAAGGATTTGGGTTTTCACTTATATTCTTGTAAAACAAAACTATTTTCGGAAAACTATGTGAAAGTTTAACATTTTTACCGCTAAGAGTATTTCCTTGTTTATTTGCTCTATATGGTACGAACTGATGTTGGTTATTTGTGTTGGACCTGACCTGTGTTCCAGATCTTCACTGCTTTCAACCTGAGGTTAGGTTTGTTACTTTTGAGTACATTGGGTTGGTTGCACTCATACTGCACTTCCTGTACATTGCGTGCAGATCTCGGATGCCGATGTTGCTGTGCTCGATGAGAGTTGGATTAGAAGATGTGTATGCGCCCTTGTTGTAGCTGCCTCTTATTCATGGTAACCTTATATTTTAAAACTCTTTTTATGTACTTTTCAAAAAAAATGTATTTAATTCATATCGACTTTGTAAATTCTATCCTTAGAAGTTCATAATTTGTACTACCAGTCTTTGGGAAATATAATAGATCCAGATAATTTATTTTGTTTAATTGACTTATTAACATTATTGAAATTGGATAGTTATTAGTTGGCTTACCTAGGGGGTTGGGTTAGGTGCCATCACGACTAGCGGATTTTGGGTCGTGACAGATTGGTATCAGAGCTCTAGGTTCATAGGTTCTACAAGTCATGAGCAAGTGTCTAGTAGAGTCTTGCAGATTGGTATGATGACGTCCATACCCATCTTCGAGAGGCTACATGACATTTAGGATATACTTCCCATCCTTCTTTCTTTATCGTGCGACATTAATTCAGCTTGAAGCGTAATCCTTTGAATTCCTTCCACGCATTCGTATGCCCATATGAGCGCTCGGTATCAGTTGTGCATCGACAACTGGTGATTCCATGGTTGAGGTGCAAAATAAGATTTTGGCATACTGATGATGGGCCAGTCTGGAGGACTTGAGGCCGGGTTTCGATTGTAGCTTAAGCACAGAGGTGTTGATTGTGTGAGCACGTGCTTTTAGATTTATATGTCCGGTAGTGTCCCTATTAGTGAATTTGTGGCTGTACGGATACGTGATGAGTATGATGTGACTGCGAGATGTGTTCGTGGGATTTGAATGTGACGAGAAGGGTTGCTTGCAATGTAAAGAGGACTATTTGGTGCTTGGTTTCCATCTTGATTTGATGTATAGTCTCGAGTTATGGGTGTGTTGAAGGATCTTTTCACATTGTTCAGTTGAGGAGTGAAGTAGATTTTCATGTCGTGATATTAATTCACACTCAGGAAGATTAAGTGATTGCGTAATGGTTATGTCTGTGGAAGGGTATAAGGGGATGTTAGTTTGAGGCAAAGCAGGTGGGATATCTCATGCGGGGTGTCCTGAGGGTTGTGATCCCTATGTTGTTTTGTAGCGAGTTCTCTTTTACTAGTGAGTTATATGTGTTGAAATTGGAGTTTGATCGCTTATGAGAGTAGGCTTGACTGTTACTAGGGTGAATGCAAGATTTGCAGATGATTTGAGATATTAGATGGTTTGTGTTGCATGAGCTTATGGAGGATTAAGTTGAATCTCACTGCGATATTATGGCTGTAATAGAGTGTGGGCATTATGAGCTATTATGTGTTTTGATCTATGGCTTTGAGCCAAGTGGGGGAGTCTGCTATTAATAAGATGATTACACTGTTATATGTTATATTGGTTTCAATTTGAGGTATACTGGTGAATCAGTTATAACTGGCAGAGGTTGAGTTCGAGGAGGACTCTAGTAAAGGAGTTTCTGGATGCGGGTTGTATTATGTTTGTGGGCATATGGGAAACACTGAATAATTGAGTTGTTATCCGTAAAGAATATAGTGTGCATGGAGTAGGGAATTCAATCGGTTGCTTAGAAGTGTGGATTACTTCTTAAGGTGTTGGTGTGCAAATGGGGCACAGGTCGTTTGGTCTGTTTGATCAGATTAATTGAGATTTGAGTAGAGTGGATGACTCTAAAGAATGGTTCTAATGGATTCAAGATTTATATGTAACAGTTGGGAATCTTCAGGATATGTATATGGCTAGAAACTGAGATTTATGTTGGAGGGTGTCAAGACTTGTAGCATTTTTATATCATTATGAATTTTACATTTCAGTATCATGAAAGGGGAAAAAAGCGGCTTTAGATTCACGGAAGGTCTCTTCATAGTGGGTATCTTAGTTGTGGTACTTTTAGGGTGCTTAAGAGGGAATTCAACGGCTTATGAGCCTTAGGGCGGTGTGGTTACATGCTAGAGTTCGTGGGGCACGTTTGGTTAAGGATCATAGTGTTCTAGCAAAGAGAAGTATCAATTTTAAGGGCAATTCGGGAAGGACACGGAGAATTAGGATAACTTGATAGTAGGTTGGATCAGCACAGTAATGGATATAATTGGTTCTTTGGGTACTTATGATGTGGTAGGTTTCTACAGGTGCCTTGTGGCAATGCTTTTGGGTTTTAGCAGCCTGCGTGGCTTGGTTGAGATATAGAGATTTAGTTCTGATGGCTTGATTATGTGCAGATGAGTTTTGAAGAGTTTTTAATGGTTACTACCATGGTTCGAGGTGTATATTTCCTACCGGTGTGTGGAACATGTTGCGAATAGGGATTTATTCTTGGATGAGATCTAATGGAAGGTATCTAACTGGTTGAGTATGTAGTTTACTGTGACTCGGAGTGGATTATGAGATTTTCATACTTTCCATGTGATGGCATGGAATATGCGGTGTGTTGTGTGGGATTGAGATTTGCATGAGCAAGGTCATGGTGTATCCTTAGGCAACATGGATAGTTTCAGATGACTAGGTAAATGATATTACTATCGGGTATGGCTTGATGAGAGTGTACATTTCATAAGGGGCAATGTGTTTTGATTTATGGATACTCCATTGGTATCGCGACACTCTCCTGGTTGATCGACTGCTGATGTTCAAATTTTGCTATGTGATACAGAAGAAATTATAGAAGTATTCATCGTGGGATGATCGTGCATTGTAGAAGTGTTAGACATTCAGGCAGTGGAGTTGAGATCAGATATGGTGATTCGTCTGTTCTATGGATTTGGAGACTGGGAGTTCTTATGAGTAGATTGTTTCGTGGTTGTGGACTGTGAAAATGTAGCCAAGATTAGTTAGAGGATAGTATGTGTTGTGATTCAGTCATTGTGGACTTTTGAAGGGTTATTTATCTATTGTGGGTGACCAGAGTTGATTTTGGGTTCATTGGTAGGCCCAATATAGATGTGTGTTCTGCACCTGGTCGGATTTGTTGACTCCAAACTGCTAGTGTTGAGGGATGTTCCATTTAGTTGTTGTTCAGCTTATTCGTGTTCTGAAATGATCTGTGAGTTACCCTTCTATGTTACAAGGAGTTGTGATTCGTTGGTTATATGCACACATGGTGCGGTTCTTTTTGGGCTTTATAGCGGAAATTTGAGCAAGATGAGTATTTGGGTATTGCGTGACCGGTTGCGCGTTGGCTATGTTCTTTCCGGATGGTGGCATTGTGTTATTTGCTCTTCGTGGTTATGGTAATGCACTTTGGGTACTTGATGTCAATTTCCGGTGGTTATTAATTTTGAGCAAGGCAGCTTAAGGAATATAAAATGGATCGGCGTTTGGATGGGGTCACGCATTGTAGTGAACTTATGTTAAGATATGATCCTTGGTATCAGATTCGTGTGTTTTGGTTCTACAATGTGTGCTAGGCTCTTAGCATGGTGTTGTTATGGTACTTGTAAAGCTGGCGGGACAGTTCTCTCGTTTGAGTCATTTTCATGATTGAGTACATTTGGGATGTTGCTATTGGGGGCACGAATTGCACAAGTTATGACTTTGGATTGTATTGATATGTCATGTCACCAGAGTGGTCGTGTTGGATGAGATGAGGTCATTGGACTTAGAATGAATACTAGCAGAATTGATTACAGCGTGGTTGGAAGGATAATATCGAAAGCCGGCTTAGAAATCAGCTATAGTTCCTGTCGGAAAAGAGGGAGCTCCATGACTTGTTGATCTGACGAATGGTTATGAGTTCTGCATGTTTCTTTCATCATTGGCAGTATATGAAGGTGTTAGAATGAGGCTTTGTTTGATAAGAGATTTATTATCGACATTGGGTTGTTTTGAGCAGCTACTGTGATTAGAAATTATCGCTATGAGTGTTTGAGTTATGTGGTATATCATGTGATTTCATCTTGGGTAATGGCTATGGCTTGATACAACTTGTTCAGACTTATTCAGTGTGTAGATGCGAGATTCTGATCTTATAGGAAATTCTGGATGTAGGAAATTGGGTTCTAAGACTTATGGGGTAGGTTGGATTAAGAAATTTCAGTCATGTTGTGTTATCATACCTATATGGGATAGGGTGACGTGGGATCACCCCCGGGTATGTGCATAGTGAGGTTACACGGTGATTTGATGGCTTCTGGAACAACTCTTGGCACGTTCGAGGATGAACTATGTTGAAGTGGGGGAGGATGTAACGACCCGACCGGTCGTTTTGAGCATTTGCACTTCGCTCGGTTGTTTGAGGGCATGAGTAGCTTCGTATGATGTATTATGACTTATGTGAATCGTCGGTTTTGGTTTTCAGGTTATTCGAAATTGATTTGGAAGAATGATTCTCAGCTTGAAGCTTTAAATTTGAAAAGTTTGACCAAGTTTGACTTTTTCGTATTTGACCACGGATTGGGATTTTGATGGTTCCGTTAGCTCCGTTGGGTGATTTTGGACTTAAGAGCGCGTCCGGATTGTGATTTAGAGGTCCGTGGTAGAATTTGGCTTGAATTGGCGGAAGTTGGAATTTTAGAAAGTTTGGCCGGGAGTGGACTTTTTTATATCGGGGTCGGATTCCAATTTCGGTAGTTGGAGCAGGTCCGCAATGGCAAATGTGACTTGCGTGCAAAATTTGAGGTCAATCGCACGTGATTTGATAGGTTTCTGCATCGGTTGTGGAAGTTGAAGTTTTAAAGTTCAATGATTTCGAATTGTAGTGTGATTCATCGTTTTGATGTTGTTATGTGTGTTCTGAGGTCTCGAGTAGGTCCGTGTGATGTTATGTGACTTGTTGGTATGTTTGGACGGGGTCACGAGGGACTCGGGTGTGTTTCGGATTTGATTTTGGATCATTCTTCTTCATGTTGCTGTTGCTGAAGGCTGCTGATTCTGGTGTTTCCGTATCTGCGGAAGAATGCACGCAGATGCAAGTCCGCAGATGAAGACGGTTGATCGCAGAAGCGAAGAAAGGCCTGGTTGGAATGAATTGCAGAATCGGGAATAGGGGCGCATCCCTGGCCCCGCAGAAGAGAAAAGCTTGGGCGCAGGAGCGTGTTTGGTTGTGCACCTGTGGTGGCGCAGAAGCGGATGTTGATTCGCAGGTGCGAGGGTTCAGTTGGTTAGTGGAGTCCGAAGAAGCGGAGCTCATGTCGCAGAAGCGATGCCGCAGAAGCGGCTAATGCAGCGCAGAAGCGAAAGTGCTGGGCAGAATGATAAATACAAAGGTTCGCGATTTTGGCTTCATTTTAACATTTCCAAGTGCGGATTGGGGCGATTTAAGAGAAATTTTCATCACAAGGATTGGGGTAAGTGTTCTACACTCTGTCTTAGTTATATTTCATGAATCTATCTTCGATTTTTAGCTTTTGGTTGATGAATTGAAAGATGAAATTGGGGATTTTGGCCTATAGTTTCAGAATATGAATATTCAAGTTTTGAACATCGATTTGGAGTCAAATTTGAGTGAAACTAGTGTGGTTGCACTCGTAATTGAATGGGTTGTCGGATTTTGTGAGTTTTGTTGAATTTCGAGGCGTGGGCTCGAGTGTGATTTTTGGCAGGATTTGGGATTTGATGTAGAATTCGATCTTTATCATTTAAAATTGCTCCCTTGGGCTTTATCTGATGTATTTGAGTTAATTTTTGGCTAGTTTTGAGCCATTCGGAGGTCGCTACGTGCATGATGGCATTCTTGGAGCATCGCTTGGCTTGCTCGGTGTCCGAATTGGCTTGTTTAAGATAAGTAACTCTTCTAAACTTAGTGCTAAGGGTGCAAAATCCCAAATTACGTGCTATGTGATTGACGTTGAGGTAACGCACATGCTAGGTGACGGGTGTGTTGGCGTGCACCATGTGAGTTGTGATTCTATTGTTTCCAAGGAACTGTTTAGCGGCCCACCTTGTTGATATTTGACTTTTTCACCATGTGGTAAAGTAATGGAGCTGTAGATCATGCTAGATATCATGTATAGGTTTTATGCTGATATTGTTGGGACCCCTAGCGGTCGTTTCTTGCTGTCATCTCATTGATTTTATTGATATTTCGTACTCTGTCACATTCATGCATTCATATCATATCTCAGTCTCAGTTCTTACTTATTGATACATCATACCATTATTCTGGGTCAGTTCTCATGATATTGTGAGCCCGTGGGTGAGACTGCAGAGATTGATGACTGAGCGAGGCCGAGAGCCTGATTATGAGTGACAGTTATGGGATCGGGCTGCACTCCGCAGCGTGTTTTACTGATTACTGAGTAAGGCCAAGGGCCTGATTGATTTATGCCATGATTGGCTTGTTATAGCGCTAGGGCCGTAGGAGCCCCTCCAGAGTCTGCACACCCATAGTGGGCGCGGTTGATTATTTGAGGGATGAATCTTCCCTGGACATGGATCCTGTCTGAAGCATTTATACACCTGGAGATGGATCTTCTCCATCGGGCCGGATTGGCCTTCCTTGGTACTGAGTGACAGATGGTCAGTGATGTATATATTCTGGGATGGATCTTCCCTGGGCCGTGTAGGCCATATACATTATCGAGTGGTTGAGTATGATGAGTGGAAAGTGTGATATAGTGAGATTGAGTATTCAGAGAGTGTGAGTACATGATCCATCTCTGAGATACATGGCATTGGCATGCATATATGGCATACATGCGAAGAGAGGCATTTTTCCTCATGTTGTATGGTATCATATCATTCATGAGTTTTACATATTGGTATGTGGGCATAGAGTGGTATTTCACACTTGTTATTTGGAAACAAAATGAAGCATGTATACTATTGTGGAAAGGATCTTTCAGGAAAATTTCAGTTTTCAAACTATCTCGTGATATTTCGATAAAGGATTTGGGTTTTCACTGATATTCTTGAAAAGCGAAACTATTTTCAGAAAACTGTGTAAAAGTTGAACATTTTTACCTCTGAGAGTAATTCCTTGTTTATTTGCTCTACGTTGTACGAGCTGCTGTTGGTTGTTTGTGTTAGACCCAATCTATGTTCCAGCTCGTCGCTTCTTTCAACCTAAGGTTAGGCTTGTTACTTTTGAAGTAAATGGGATCGGTTGTACTCATACTGCACTTCCTGCACATTGCGTGCAGATCTCGGATGCCGATGTTGCTGTGCTCGATAAGAGTTGGATTGGATGATGTGTCTGCATCCCTGTTGTAGCTACCTCTTGTTCATGGTAGCCTTAGATTTTAATACTCTGTTTATGTACTTTTCAAACAAAAAATGTATTTAATTCATATCAGCTGTGTAAATTCTATTCTTAGAAGCTCATGATTTGTACTACCAGTCCTTGGGAAATTTAATAGATCCAGATAATTTATTTTGTTTAATTGACTTATTAACATTATTGAAATTGGATTGCTAGTAGTTGGCTTACCTAGCGGGTTGGTTAGGTGCCATCACGACTAGCGGATTTTGGGTCATGACATGACTTTTAGTATCTGACCACAGATTGGAGTTTTGATGGTTCCGATAGGCTCAGGTGGTGATTTTGGACTTAGGCGTGCGTCCGGATTTTGATTTGGAGGTCCTTAGGGTAATTTGAAGCGTTTTGGTGAAAATTGGAAAATTGAATTTTGGAAGATTGAAAGGTTTGACCTAGAGTTGACTTTGGTAATATCGGGGTCGGAATGCGAATCCGAGAATTGGAACAGCTCCACTATGTCATTTGAGACTTGCCTGCAAAATTTGGTATCGTTTGGAGTTGCTTTAATATGGTTCGGACGCTTGGTTGCAATTATAGAAGTTCTTGAAGTTCATAATTTTCATGCATTTTGGCATCTGATTCGTGGTTCTAGAGGTTATTTTGGTGTTCGGATCGCGTGAGCGAGTTCTTGTTATGTCTTCGGACTTGCAAGGGTGTTTGGTTTGGAGCCCCGAGGGCTCGGATGAGTTTCGTGCGCGTTTCGGAAGGTTTGGTAGAAGGTCAGAAATTTGCCGGTGTCTGATATCGCATTTGCGAGTTATGGATCGCATTTGCGACCACCACTTTCGCGGACTTGGAATCGCATTTTTGCGAAAAGGCTGTGGACTGGCATTTGCGAAGCCAGTCTCGCAAATGCGAAGATGAACTGGGATGGAGAAGTTCGCATTTGCGAACATTTGGGCCGCTTTTGCGAAGGCCCTACTTCGCATTTGCGAATTGTAACATCGCAATTGCAACGGAGACAGGATTGTTCATGCTTTGCTTTTGTGAAGAATTCTTCACTATAGCGAGTTTGCATTTGCGACATAGCGAGTTCGCATTTGCGAACTCAGTGTCGCAAATGCGAACTCTACAGCTAGCTAAAAGCTGGGCATTCCGAATCTTAGCTTTATTTATTATATTTTGAACCCTAGGTCCGAGAGTGGGCGATTTTGAGAGAGGATTTTCATACCAAATCATTGGGTAAGTTCCTCTAATCAATTTTTAACTATATTTTATGATTATATCTTAGATTTAACATCAAATTCATGAGAATCTAAAGGAAAATTTGGAAAAAATTATAAAATCTTTCAAAAATGAAAATGATGATTTGAAGGATGAATAGGTATCTGGTGTTTTATACTTCAATACCACACAAAAGGGGGGGGGGGGGGTGAATTGTGTAGTGACCAATTTTTCGCTTAAACTGATTATGGAAGGACCTGGTTCTTCTATGTGTTCCTTATACTGCTGTTGCGGAATAATAAATGCTGTCACACCTCCTTTTTACTACCCGCAGGGGGTATAAGGGAGTTTTTCCAATTTAATAGTGATATTATTCGAAATGAGATTATTTTATTTATTCAGAGTCGCCACTTGGGATAATTTATTTGGTGTCCCAAGTCACCGGTTTATTTTAAAATCCCAAATCGAGGAAATTTTCGACTTTATTCAAAAGTCTTGCAAAACCGGAGATTCTAGATAAGGAATTCTGTTAACTCGGGAGAAGGTGTTAGGCATTCCCGGGTTCCGTGGTTCTAGCACAGTCGCTTAAACTGTTAATAATTGGCATATTATCTTATTTACTACATGTTTTAACCTATTGTGCATTTTTAGCTTTATAACCAATTTTAAATTATTTTAAACCGCTTTTAGGAAGATTCAATGCTATTTAAAACACGTCTTAAACCACGCTACATGAAATGCACCCACGGTTCGCGACACGTTCTATTTAACATTGTTGAGAATTAAAATTGGGTCACATGAAATGTACACCCGGATTTTGTAATTAAAAATCACAAGTACGTCACGGGAACCGTACCCGTAGCTATGATATATTATTTAAACGCGCCTAAAGCAACTACGAAGGTTCGATTTTAATAACAACATTTGTGAGGGCCAAGGATAATTTAATTTATGGCATGCCTCAGATCTTTTATAAGGGTTCACTTTTGATCTAATTTATGAGGGCCATGAGTTAACAGGTTTTGTTTGGCATGGCACACCTCAATTGATTTTAATAGAATTGTAATTAATTAAGGCAAGCTAAGGATGTTCTTATTTAAAACTAGCTTAAGCTTAACAAAAGGGCTATTGATTATCAGCAATTTTGGGGTACATTTACTGGAGCTTTAATCATTTTGGACAAGGGGAATTGGGCCAGCAGTAGCCCGTTAGGTCATTTGGTTAAGGATCCATCAGCGTTTTAAAGCTACCTTGGGCTTGGAATTTGGCCCAGAAATGAGGAACTTAAAAGGCCATTGCTACACCTGATTTTTAGACCAAGTTTGGTCCACATTGGGTTTATGTTCGGCGGGCCCAGTTGCGACTGGCTGGGCCTATCTACCTTTGCATAGTATACACATTAGTCGAAAAGGCTGTAAATAAATTCACTCTTGAATGGAAGATCGAAATACAATTCCAGTTTAAAAATTAATCACACTACATTGATTTACAAGATATCACATATACATTTATAATTTGCGAAGGAAAAGCATTTACAGTTGGGTCAAGCTGTTGGGTCCAACTGCCTAGGCCCAGACGTCTCGAATGAACCCCAAACTTGGGCCTGGTTGCAAGTCCAGCCCAATTTGCAACCATAATACATGTTCATAAAAAAACATAAAAAAGGGCCCAGCTGTGGTGATCCTATACTAACTAAACCAAAGAAAGACTGAATTTCAAAGAATTATAACAGTCCGTTTATACTGCTGAAAGTCATGAATGAACAAAAATAACTTAATAATCTATCACTTCAACCGTTTATCATACTACTGTCTAAAAGAAAACTTTTAACAGAAAATAATCAAAATAAACGTTTTCATCCTAATTTCTGGTTTTCTTCTGCCTTCATGTCCTACAATCCAATGTGCAGACTTGCAAAAAATCGGCTATGGAGCTATTTCTCACAAGTCCACATTTTAAACTTCCACCTTGAGATTATTTGACCTTATGGACACTCACATACCAAAACAGAGGTAACAATACAGCCATTAGTACATATAGAAATCCATGGATTAGTGTAATTTTGACTTAACTAATAAAAGCAATTAGAAAGAAAGGAAAGAGCCTATTTCAGCAGTTAGGAGTTCATGTTCAAACTATTCCAGCACTCATTTCACATATGAACTTGGTTAAGTAAAATGCTAGAGCATGCTAGTGAGGTAACAACTAAACACATTTAAAAAAAAATCATGGTCATAAAGAACAAATAAGCTGGAAATAAGAAGAGACACTTAACAACCAAGAGCTTTTCATTCAACCATCTAGACAAAAGATTACAGAAGCTAAATGAACCCAAGTCAAGCATGTGAGTCCAAAATGTGTACCTTTATCAGCAAAATAGACATCAAAAAGCAAATAGCTCTCTAAAAACTGGCTGGAATAACAGCAGAATACAGCAGCAACAAACCCCAGAAATAAACCAAGAATTCAAATCCAAATCAAAACCAGCTTAAAACTAGGAAATTCAGCTAAAGGATATAGGAAGATCTTCTATTTCAAACCATGCTTTCAATCTTGTGAAGAATAAAAAATGAGAAGGTTTTGAAGTTTTTCCAAGATTTCTAGAATCTGAACTTTTCAGAAAAAAGAAAATAGAACCTTTGTATAGTAAAAATGATGCTGATGATTGCTAAATGATTGTGTGTCTTTTCAGAATGAGGGAACCTACATATATAGGCTGCCTAGGGAGGGTATCTTTTTTTAGCATATTCCTTATCCTAGGGGAAAAATAGTACTGTCTTTGGTACATCTGTCTCATATTTTAGCATCTTTTATAACAGTTAGGACAGCTGTCCCTTTTCTAGGAAGTTTCTGATTTTTAGCCTAAGTAGAAATCCATTTTTACCCTTTAAGTTGCTGCCTATTTCATCTTTGACCTAAACTCTTTTAGTTAGAATAGGTCCCTAAAGTTTCTATTAATTCTCAAATCAGCCAAACTCACTCGAAACAAATCAAAAGATGAAAAAGATGTTAACAGAAATAAAAGTAAGAAAGCTAATGTAATTTGAACTGGAATCAACCTAATTATTAATAGGAGACTGTTCTATCTAGCTAACTACATCAATTAAACTATCATTTACCAGAATCCATAAAGAAATCCTAGAAGCTAAACTAATCAGGTATATGAATCAAAACAGGCCAATTAACTCAATTAAACACAAAAATCTAATTTCAGAGATAGAAAAAGGGAGCATTTAAACAAAACAGAATCAGGGTGATCAATTCATTAAAATCCTAATTAGGCTTAACTCATGCAATCTGGAATAAAAGCTTAAATAATCATCGATTAAACAAATAGTCCAAAACAAATAATCAGATAAACATGTGATCAAAGAGAATAAGTCCTAAAATTGTAGACCTAAGTATGCAGCTATGAACATGCAAAGACAAACAAACAGGAAAAGAAACAAAAAGAAATAACAAGGGATTCTCAGAAAGGGGAAAAAGCAAGCGGAATGAGTTACCTATACTCGTTTTTCTTGGATGAACCAAACAAAACCAAACAGCAAGCCTTGACCAAGCTTTGAAGCAAAAGGGGCAGTAGGAACATTGAATTAACATTACCCGACTATTCTCACTAAGAACCGTTGGCTAATGAAAGTTTGCGGTTCAAATGCCCAAACTCTGACCGGAGAAAGAAGGGTACGGGCTCAGATTGGAAATCTGGAGAGACTGGTTGGGGTTTTCAAGGAGTTTGTAGTGGTTTAGGGTTCAGAGGGATGTGAGAAGTGTAGGGTATGATTTTGGAGTGATTTGGGTAAACTAGGGTTTTGGAGTTCCGGATTCTGATCTAAGATTCGTGGAATTGGGTAGGGATTTTGAGGAAACTGATGGTGGGAGAGTGTTTGGGAAGGGTTCAGGATCAACTGGTGTTAATTTGGTAGGGTTTGGACTACCAGCGTCGCCGTGGGCGACTTCCGGCGGGTGGTCCGCGGCGGAGCCGGCGATGGAATCCTAGGGCGGCTAGGGTTAGTTAGAGTGGGAGAAAAGAGAGAATGAATGAGGTCTTGAGGGTTTAGGGGGTCTGTTCGGACAGTTTTAAGGGAGGGGAAGGGTTAGTTCCCAGTCGTCCGATCAAAAAGATCAAAGGCTAAGATTGGGCATTGCCAAACGACATCGTTTCGTTTAGTTGGGGGAATTGGACCGGGTAAAAGATTTGGGCTCGGGTTTTTGGGGCGGATTTGGGTAACTTTTTGGGCTGATTTTTGGCTTCAATTGGCCCTATTCAGAAATTAAAGCTCTTTTTCAATTCCCCTCTTTATTTCATTTCTTTTCCTTTCTCTTTTTTTCTTTTTCTTTTTTTTAAATTAAAGAAAAATCCTAAATTAATCTAAAATGTGGAATTAAACTAGTTACCTAATTACAAAAATTACGAAAATCATTTAATCCTAAATTTAAATCAAGAATAAAAAAGGAAAAATGTAAACATGGACCATTTTTTTGTAATTTTTATTTTAATAAAACAAATAATTAATTAAGTAATCCTAATAATGTAAAAACAAACCTAAATGCAATGCATGGTATTTTTTGGCATTTTTAATGATTATTAATAAAATTAAACGTGCACATAAATGCAAACAATTAAATAAAATTCTACTAAAATTCCCATAATGGCAAATAAATAACAAAAAATGTATTTTCTTGGGATTTTATAAGAGTATTTCATATAGGGCAAAAATCACATGCTCACAGCTGCCTCTCTTTGCTCGGAAACACGATAGGTTTTCGGGCAAAGATAAAATGAGCAATTATGAGGGATTTTGGCCCGTTTGAAACTCCATGAGAACCATCTTTTGAAAAAGTCTGACCGAACCTTGCTTCGGAGGTTGCCTACATATCCTTGGCTATAAAGGAATTAGGTCAGTGTAGTTCTGGAAGTTTTGGTAGCTGGGACTACCGAGAAACTGTGATTTTACTGCTGTTGCTGCTGTTGCTGCTGTTTCTGCTTGCTGAGCTCCTTATTACACCAAAATGAAAGATGAAAATGCTAAACTAGCTAAGCCTATCAACTACGAGTTACAAGATTCCTATCTATAAACCTTCTGAAGCTTGATCTTGAGTCTTGGATGGCTCTTCCTACAGACTCTGATCTGAATCTTGATGCTCGTTAGCTGCAACCGCTGGTTCATTCTTCTTCAGCTTTTCGAACCAAGGCGGGATATGCGACGCTTGTGACTTCAATCAAATTTTGAGTAGTCTGCGTCTTTTCTCCGCTTCCACACTCAGAGTTCAACTTCTTTTCTTTTTCTTTTTTTCTTTTATTTGGGTTGAGACTTCTTCTTTTGTTTATCTCAAACCTTGTGCCCCACGGTAAAAAACCTATTCAGGAACCAAAGCAAACAAACGAACGAAATTTTCTGCCCCAGTTTTCACTAGGAAAATTTCGTGAATTATTGTAACAAAAATCTAAACTATTTTTTTATTGAAAGCAATAAAATCAGGATTGTGTATCCTTGGGAGAAAGAGATTAGGGAGTGGAACCCTATATCTATAATGAAATCAACTAGGGATTGGGGACCCTAAGCTGGAAAGATTACCAGGTTATGCTGGAAAAATGGCCGGGTTATGCCGGAAAGGTCCTCGGGTTATGCCGGGGAGGTCCACGGGTAATGCCGGGAAGGTCCTCGGGTTATGCAGGAAAAGAAAAAGGTCCTCGGGTTATGCCAGGGAGGTCCACGGATTATGCCGAAAAAGTCATCGGGTTATGCCAGAAAAGAAAAAGGTCCTCGGGTTATGCCGGGGAGGTCCACGGGTTATGCTGAAAAGTCATCGGGTTATGCCGGAAAAGAAAAAGGGTCCTCGGGTTATGCTGGGGAGATCCACGGGTTATGCCGAGAAAGACATCGGGTTATGCCGGAAAAGAAAAAAGGTCCTCGGGTTATGCCAGGGAGGTCTACGGGTTATGCCAGGAAAGTCATCGGATTATGCCGGAAGAGGAAAAAGGTCCTCGGGTTATGCCGGGGATTAACTAGGGAGTGGAACCCTATAATGCAAAAGACTACCAGGTTATGCTGGAAGCGACTAGGGGATGGGGCCCTATGTTGGAAAAATGTAGCTAGAGATTGGGGACCCTAGGCTACCATGATTTTGAATTTTTCTTCTCTTTTTTTTTTCATTTTCGTCATTTTTCTTTTTTTTTTTTATTATTTCATTTTTTTTATTTAAGAAAATGAGTAAAAATGCAGGAAAGAATTTGGAGGAGACTTCCCTTTTGGATTGATTACTGCTGCAAAGCTGTTTCTAGCCCTTGCACAGTTTCTTTTGGTTGCACCCACTTCTTGCAAGGTTGTTTTGGATTGCACCTGTTTCATGTTTTCAAACAAAGAACAATTGTTAGTTTGAAACGGTGGTTGGTTTTGTGGCCTTGATTGTTTCAATCGCTTGATCTCGGCCCAACTCTTTTGATGAAATCTCCATTGCTTGCTGGCTTTCTGGGAACTGGCTTCATTTATAAACCCAGGGGTCTTGACTTTTCAAAATTCCACATGATAGTTAACCATTGTAGGGCTTGGCTTTTCATTTCCTTTTTCCTTTATGGGCACTTGACTTTGGATTTCTTTCCTTTTCAATAATTTTGACTTTGGATCATCGGCCATCATGGCCAGTCGAGATCGACTTGATGCACATGCTGAGGCTGGGTGCCGCTACTTGAACTTGGCTTTTGCTAAGCAGAACCCTGTAAAACCAATGTTGCGATCTTTTCTTAGTTTCGGAGGAGGATTAAACCGAAAGGGATTCAAAGAAAAGTAAAGAAAGGACAGGATAATGAATTTAAAGAGAAGTGTCCCTTTCGGGGGAGGAAAGAAGGACTTATCTGGAGTGCATGCAGACTTCAATAGACATGACATGCTTCTTGGACTGGATACCCGATCTGCGCAACTATCCAATCTCTCATAAACCTATTATGACTCGTGTTTTAAAATCGAGAACCCTTGCCAGGACTCTTTCAGTGCCAATGGTTGTAAGGAATTCCTTTTTCTCGATCAACGGCGCCCTTTGCGGGTTTTCGCCAATTGACCTCTCTCATTTCTCTTCTTACCGCCGCCTTGTAGTGCTCTTTGCGAGTTTTCACTAACAAGACTCTCTCATTTTCAGTTTCTCTACTCACCATCGCCTTACAGTGTCCGTGTGGGTTTTCACCAATAAGACTCTCTCATTTTATTTCTCTTATCTTGTTGCATCAGATATAAGAAACCGCATTCTCCGATTCTTAAACATTCTCATTGATTGATCAGAAGGACTTTAACGGGATGGGGTAAAAGGAATTTGGATTGAATTACAACTTTGGAACCATTCAGGCGAACCGTCGCCGAACCATTATAACATCTGTCCCAGTATCAACTTTTGGGGAACTGTGGATTTTTGTTTTGGTGTGACTGAACCCCAGAGAGAGGCTGCCTACATATCCTTTCGGAATCAAGTCGAACGTAGTTCAGGAAGTTTTTTTTTTATTTTTTTTTACAAATGTTTTCGGGTTCCAAAGAGGGCAATCAAAGAAAGGTAACCGGCTCAAAGGGTTAGCAAAGGGTAAAAGTGTTTGGGGTAACGAGAATGAAAGCCTTCATCATCCCAACCGGATAATATTGGTGCTGCAGAAAGACTAAACATAATACCTTTTGACTGCATCAGCATTTAAAGCTGTTTCAGGATCATTTCCTTCAATGTCTCCCAAGTACAATGCCCCTTTTGGCAACAGTTTTCTTGTAATGTACGGACCTTTCCAATTTGGGGCAAGCTTTCCTTTTGCTTCCTGGTGGTGAGGGAGAATACGCCTCAAAATGAGTTGCCCCACTTCAAAGTTCCTAGGCCGCACTTTCTTGTTGTAGGCACGGGCCATTCTTTGTTGATACAATAGCCCGTGGCAGACTGCGGGCATTTGCTTTTCATCAATTAGGGTTAACTGTTCCAGCCGGGCTTTGACCCATTCACTGTCCTCAATCTCAGCTTCAACAATGATACGAAGAGATCGAATTTCAACTTCTGCAGGTATTACGGCTTCAGTGCCATACACCAACAGATAGGGTGTTGCTCCGACTGATGTGCGCACAGTTGTGCGATATCCCAACAATGCAAATGGCAACTTTTCATGCCATTGACTGGAACTTTGGATTATATTTCTAAGAATCTTCTTGATGTTCTTATTTGCTGCTTCAACGGCACCATTAGCTTTGGGCAGATAAGGGGTAGAGTTCCGATGCGTGATCTTAAATTGTTCGCATATCTCCCTCATCAAATGACTATTCAAGTTTGCGGCATTGTCCGTAATGATAGTTGTAGGGATACGAAAACGGCAAATGATATTGGAGTGCACGAAGTCTATCACTGCTTTCTTAGTGACAACTTTAAGAGTAATTGCTTCAACCCACTTTGTGAAGTAATCGATGTCAACCAATATGAATCTATGCCCATTTGAAGCTTTTGGCTCGATTGGCCCAATGACATCCATACCCCAAGCGACGAACGGCCATGGTGCCGACATAGGATACAGTTATGAGGGAGGTGCATGAATCAGGTCACCGTGTACCTGGCACCGATGACATTTTAGGACGAAGCTGAAGCAATCCTTTTCCATGGTGATCCAGTAATACCCTGCTCGAAGTATTTTTTTTGCAAGGACGTATCCATTCATATGAGGTCCGCATACTCCTGCGTGTACTTCATTCATGATTCTTCCGGCCTCTTAGGCGTCCACACATCTCAAAAGGTTCAAATCTGGAGTCCTTTTGTACAAAACTTCTCCGCTCAAGAAGAAGCCACCGACGAGCCTTCTAATGGTTCTCTTTTGATCTCCGCTGGCTTGCTCGGGATATCTCTTTGTTTTCAGAAACATCTTGATATCATGGTACCATGGCTGTACATTTGGTTCCACCTCAACCATATTGCAATAACCATGCCTTTCTCGGATTTGGATTTCCAATGCGTCAATGTGGACATTGCCTGGATATGGCAACATCGAGGCCAAGGTAGCGAGTGCATCGGCTAACTCATTGTGAAACCGAGGAACGTACCTGAACTCAACAGATTTAAACTGTTTGCTAAGATCTTCCACATATTGCCTATATGGTATAAGCTTGACATCCCGAGTTTCACATTCTCCCTCAGCTTGTCGGTTGATCAGATCTGAGTCTCTCATGATTACCAATTCTTCCACATCTTGGTCTATTGCCATGTTCATACCCATAATGCAGGCTTCATACTCGGCAGTGTTGTTTGTGCAGAAAAATCGAAGCCGGGCTGTGGCTGGATAATGCTGACCAGTGGGTGAGATCAAGATTGCCCCAATTCCAACACCTTTTGCGTTCACCGCTCCATCGAAGAAAATTTTCCAAGCATTGGCGTCCACTGAAATTTCCTCAACTGATTTTACTTCCTCGTCCGGAAAGTAAGTACTCAAAGGCTGATATTCATCATCAATAGGGTTTTCAGCTAGGTGATCCGCTAAAGCTTGAGCTTTCATTGCCGTGCGAGTGACATAGACTATGTCGAACTCAGTGAGCAGGATTTGCCATTTTGCCAACCTTCCTGTGGGCATCGGCTTCTGGAATATGTACTTTAAAAGATCCAACCTGGTGATGAGGTAAGTGGTGTAGGCCAACAGGTAATGCTTAAGCTTCTGAGCCACCCAAGTTAGGGCGCAGCAAGTCCTTTCCAACAGGGTATATTTGGCTTCATAACTTGTGAACTTTTTGCTCAAATAGTAGATTGCCTGCTCTTTCTTCCAGGTCACATCGTGTTGCCCGAGGACACAGCCGAAGGAATTCTCCAAGACTGTCAGGTACAAAAACAAAGGCCTCCCAGGTTCGAGTGGGACCAAGACTGGCGGGTTCGACAGATATTCTTTGATTTTGTCAAAGGCTTCTTGACACTCATCTGTCCATTTAATCGTTGCATCTTTCTTTAATAGCTTGAATATGAGCTCACATGTGGAAGTCAATTGAGCAATGAACCGGCTGATGTAATTCAGCCTTCCCAACAAACTCATAACCTCTTTCTTGGTTCTCAGAGGAGGTAAATCCCGAATAGACTTTATCTTCGTTGGATCTAGCTCAATGCCCCTCCGACTGACTATAAATCCCAAAAGTTTCCCAGACGGAACTCCAAATGCACATTTAGCCGGGTTTAGCTTCAAATCATACTTGCACAGACGCTCAAAGAACTTTCTCAGATCCCGAACATGGTCATCCTGTGTCTTGGACTTAATGATCACATCGTCCACATATACCTCGATCTCTTGGTGCATCATGTCATGAAATATGGTAGTCTTAGCTCTCATGTAGGTTGCCCCGGTGTTCTTCAAGCCAAAAGGCATGACCCTGTAACAATAGGTGGCCCTGGGTGTGGTGAAGGCTGTCTTTTCCGCGTCTTCTTCATCCATCAAAACCTGATGATATCCAGCATAACAATCCACGAAAGACTGTATCTCATGTTTAGCACAGTTTTCTACGAGGATGTGGATGTTTGGCAAAGAGAAGTTGTCTTTGGGACTTGCTTTGTTCAGATCCCGATAGTCAACACACACTCGGGTTTTCCCATCTTTCTTTGGCACTGGGACTACATTAGCCAACTATTTGGTGTATCGGACCACTCGGATCACACCCACTTTTAACTGTTTGGTGACCTCTTCTTTGATCTTGTCACTAATGTCAGTTTTGAATTTCCTCTATTTTTGCTGGACAGGGGGACAATCGGGGTAAGTTGGCAATTTGTGCACCACTAGATCAACACTTAATCCTGGCATATCATCGTAGGACCAAGCAAACACATCTTTGAATTCAAACAAAAGTTGGATCAGTGCATCCCTAGTTTTTTCATCTGTGTGAATGCTTATCATGGTTGCTTGGACCTCTTCTGAACTACCCAAATTTACTGGCTCGGTTTCATTAAGATTTCGCTTAGGATTATTCTCAAATTTTTCCAATTCTCGATTTATTTCCCTAAAAGCCTCTTCTTAATCATATTCCGGTTCTTGATTCATTATTTCACAATTAGATAGCATGTTTGGATCTGGGCATGAAGTCCGCAAGCATGTCATGTTATTTAAAGCCACATTATTAGAACTGAAAGAAGAAATAAGAAAAAGTAACAAAAATCAGAAAGAATAAAGAGAGAGTTTCATGAACGATGAAATATTGATTTCATTTCATTGAATTTTGAAGATAACGGGGTTTACATTGGAATTTTAAAGACAGTAAACTAAAAGAAACATCCGAGTTACACCCTGAAATAACTCGTGATGTAGAAAATGTGGCAAGACTGGACTACCGGGATTCCCGCCTGACTGGGAACGGAGTAGCCTTCCAGTTTTGCAACTTGGCATTGGGCCCCATATACAGTAGCTCAGCGGTGCTCGAGCCTTCTCCCGGCTGGACCATGTGGGTTTCATACAACTTCTGACTCATGGCTCCATATATCTCTTCTATTTCCTCGGCCGTGAAGGCCTCATCTTCCTCTTCTGTGTACTTGGGCTTGACGAATGTTTTGAAAAGATGTGGGATTGGCTGAGGCAAGGCCCAACCATTGCTCTTTCGCTCATTTGCCCATGTTTCATCAGCTGGCGTGGATTGAAAACCCACACCAAAGAACTTCTCGCTAGCAGCCAGAGTGATGGATTCTGTGATACCTTGGAATGATGTCCCGAGCCCCTTCCCGGGCTTATAACCATGCCTGATCATTTCCTTGGCAAACATAATTGACGCATTTGAGAGAAAGGGTTGAGGACACGGGCTTCCTTCTTCACATTGATCTGCGACCACAACCTCGAAAGCTTGATAGACTATATGTTCGCTACCTTCCCTAGCTTCTAGACATGGGACTGACGGATCCCTATAAATTGATTGCTCGTCCTCTCCGTGGACCACGATCTCCTGATCTTCATATTCAAATTTCACCATCTGGTGGAGAGTGGAAGGTACGGCCCCTGCCGCGTGAATCCAAGGCCTTCCCAAGAGGAAATTATAAGAACTGTCCATGTCTGGGACCTGAAATGTCACCTCGAAATCCACAGGACCGATAGTCAAAATAAAATCGATCTCGCCGATGGTGTCTCTCTTGATGCCATCAAAGGCACGCACACAGACATTGTTAGGCCTGATTCTCTCAGTCCCAATCTCCATTATTTGCAAAGTTGAGAGAGGGCAGATATCAACTTCGGATCCACCATCCAGCATGACGCTTTTCACATAGTACCCCTCACACTTAACTGTCAAATGAAGGGCTTTGTTGTGGGCAGCCCCTTCCGGGGGCAGATCATTCTTGCTAAATGAGATCTGGTTGATTGCGAAGAATCTTTCTGCCATCCTTTCCAGTTGTTCAACAGTGGTTTCAATTGGAACATAAGCTTCATTGAGGGTTTTTATCAACACTTTCTGATGCTCGGTTGAGCTCACCAGTAGAGACAGGAGTGAGACCTGTGAAGGAGACTTCCGGAGTTGGTCTATTACCTCGTAGTCTGCAGTTTTCATTTTACGGAAGAATTCTTCAGCCTCCTCAACACTGACGGGTTTCTTGAGTGGGAAACGCTTCTTTTTGGCTTTGTTCAAATCCTCCAAGTTAAGGTATTTCTCAGTTGGGTTAGTTTCATTTGCTTCCCCTAGGACCTCTTTTCCCTTGTATGTCACTACCGCTTTGTTGTAATTCCATGGGACGGCAGTGGGGTCTGTCATGGGCTTCTGTGGTAAGCGGCCAATAACCACGAGCTCATTCAGCCTTGGTGAAATTACTGGCCCCCGTACCACATAGGTCCCTTTACACACATACATCTTAGGTCCCTTGTTCAGCTCGAACCTTTTTGGAGGACTCAATGTCATTTGTTCTTTCCTGTGACCCCGGGGAATATAAAGAATGGCATCTTTTGGGGGAACTGCCCCAGTTTTGGTTTCCACTACCTTTTCTGCACTTTGAGGGGTGGGTTTTCTCTTTTCTCCCCCTTGTCTTGCTTTGCAGCAGCCTTTGGTTTCTTTTCGTCATCAGCAATGGCAATGATGGCTTTCAAAGCGGGATTAAACTCCATATCTTCGCAAATCATCCCAATAACTGGCCCGTTGTTGTGAGCCGGTAACGGGCTCTTGGTCACATTCGGAATTTCTTCATCCTTCATCACTATCCATTTTTGCTCTATGAGACTTTCAACCGCCCTTTTAGAGTCCAACAGTCTTCAGTGTCATGCCTTTCCACCCCGGAATGATAAGCACATCGGGTACCGGGTTGGTAGGAAGGTGACTCTTGGTTTTGTCTGTTCGGGGGTACGGGTTGCAAAAAACCCATTTGGACTAGTTTAGGGAAAAGGCTAGAGTATGATTCACCAATAGGCGTGAGATTTGTTCTTCTGGGTAGTTCCCGAGCATGGGCAATGTAGGGGAAATTATTTTGTGGAGGTCGGGGATTATACTGAGCTGGGTGTGGAGGGTTATTTCTAGGAGGTAGAGCTCTGTTTTGGTTAAACTATTGTTGTGGCCGAGCGTATGGCTGGGCGTTCATCACTGCGTAAGGCTGGGAGGCCATAGCATAAGCCACATCCTGGTGGGGATAATAATGTTGTGGGGTGCTTGGAGAGAAGTAACTTCTGGGTGGACGGGGGTTTCTCGGACCTGAAGTCGCCATTGCCACTTCTTCCTTCTTCTTTCTGTTAGCTACACCTCCGGACCCGCTTTGAATTGCTTGGGACGTAGCTCTTATGGCAGATTGGCTCAATATGCACCCTGTTTTCAAACCATTCTCGACCATCTCACCAATCTTGATGGCCTCAGCAAACGGTTTCCCCATTGCAGACATCATATTCTGAAAGTAGTCAGCCTCTTGGGCTTGTAGAAAAACACTAACCATTTATGTCTCATCCATCGGGGACTTGACCCTGGCCGCTTGTTCGCGCCATTTAACAACATATTCTCGAAAACTTTCCGATGACTTCTTCTTGAGATTCGACAGAGAATTTCTGTCGGGAGCTATGTCTATGTTATACTGAAACTGCCTGACAAAATCTCGAGCCAGATCATCCCAAATGTGCCAACGAGATATGTCCTGATCCATGTACCACTCGGATGCAATACCCACTAGGCTTTCTCCGAAATAATCCATGAGAAGCTCCTCTTTTCCTCCTGCCCCTCTCAGTTGATTGCAGTACCTCTTGAGGTGGTCTATGGGGTCCCCGTGCCCGTCGTACTTCTCAAACTTGGGAGTTTTAAAACCCAGGGAGAGGTGTACATGTGGGAACATACACAAATCAGCGTAGGATGCTCTCTTTTGACCACGTAAACCTTGTATATTCTTAAGGCTCTGTTCCATGCTCCTCATCTCCCGAGTGATTTCTTCCTGCTCGGGGTTCTTTGTAGTTTTCTCCTGTCCCGCGGTAAACTCATACCGGGGCTGTTGGGGGTAGGAATTGGTAGTGAAATGGGCCGTATCTGGTGGAAAGGATGGTACTTGAAAAGTGAAAGATGATGGATCAAAGTTTGGCCTAGGCAAAGTGGGTTGTGCCGGGGCCGAGAAGGGTGGCGCAGTGAATATGTTGGAGGCCACACCCGAAATTAACACCTGGGGGCGAACCTCAGAAGGTGTTCCGGTAAAGTGGGCTGAGATGGTAGGATATCCAAGAGGAAAGTTTGGGTAATTTATTGGGACGTTGGAAGTTCCACTTGCCCTGGGAAGTAGCTCAACGAAACCAGGTATCGTACTCGGTGGCTCTCTACCATTGGACCATGCGTCCCACATTTCCAACATGCGGAGACGCAGAACCCTGTTTTCCTCAGCAGCCGCTGACTCTGAAGTTGGGATGGCCGAGATCGGCCTATCCTCTGGGATAGGAACTGTTGGCAGATGACTCTCTGACGAAATTTCAACACTTCCTTTTGATCTTGTAAAGTAAGGATGTGAAGCCAGATTACCACAAAACCAACCACCTTAATATAGAACCTACTCAATAGCAAACACAACAAACCGGTTAGTTTGAGACAATTAACACATAGGGAATCGCACATTGGGGTGTGATGCACCTATACAGTTAATTGTGTTTCTATATGTTTTGCAACGGTTGCGTGTTTCATCCCGGCTTTTGCTTATCTCCCCAATCCTCTCCTTTCTATTAGCGTTTTTTGCCTTTTGCTCTCTTTTGCATTTTTTCAATGTTTTTCCCTCTTATTATGTTTTCTCTCTTTTTCTTGTTTTCTCTCTTTTCTTTTATTCGAATTATTTAAAATTATGACCGGATCCGATTAGGATTACCTACGTATCACGATGCCGTGTGAATCAGATCATCACGTAGTTCAAGGAATAAATTCAAAAAATGAAGAAACAATTTTTGGGGTTTTCCAAATTTTCATTAAAAAACTTCTACTTTTCTCTGTTACAAAAGACTCCATCATACTTTCTAGGAATTTGAAAACTAAAAATATACTTGAAACAGACTTCAAAACTAGAAACTGAAATACAGACTCAAAAAATGAAAATCAAGAGTAGATAAGTGCTTCTAAAGTTGATCCAGGGGCCCGCGGGACATCAGTCGGTCTCGCCACGGGCCTATGTGCAAGGTCTCCTTGAAGACGATCCAGGTCATTCATTATTTGTCGAACAAGGTCATTACTGCAGAGAAAAAGGTGGTTTGGTTCATTTCTTCACATTTATGGCACTTTGTGACAATGTAATCAACAATTGCTCTAACCCTTTCCCTGATGATACCCTTTTCTTGGAGCAAACGCCCGATTTGCTGAGACCTAGCTTCTAGAACTTGGGCGTCATGATGGTTTTGACCCTGCAGCTGTTGCATATCTTCCTCTAGCTGGGACATTAATGCATAACAATGTTCCCTTTCCGCCTTAAAGTTCATAGCTTGTTTGGCCATCTCATTTTCGAGGGTAGTTAGCCTATTCTTCAATTTGTGATTGTTCCCTCATATTTCCTTTTCAACTGCCGTACAAACTCTGCTTGTCCCTCTACGTTCTTTGTCAACTGTGCCCGGGCTCTTGCCAAATTACCCTCGGATTTTTCCAAGTCATCCTGGTACTCAGACATTTTCCTTCTAAGAGCATTTATGAGTCTTTCATCTGCTCGGCTCCTTTCCTGATTCTCAGCAGATATCTTCATTTTTTGGATCTGGACTCGAAGGGCTTTGTTTTCTTGAGCCAATTTCTTCTTTTCCCCTTCATCAGCAGTAGCTTGTACACTATTGTAAAATTAAGATCTCGGATATGCCCCTCCAATTTGCTTATTGTGGCTCTGTAGCTCACCTCTTTTGCCAATCAATCCCATTGCTCCCGTGACTCATCAGTGAATTGCTGGACATGGGGTCTTTTAGCAGGCCGTTCGGGCTCTTGATGGACTTGAAACCTTTTACCAAACCAAGTCATGTAACTAGGTTCCAACTCGCCTTAAGATAGATCCCATACCCGAGTCTTTGGCTCTAGAAATCTACACTAATTCCAAATCTGACGAACTTTTCCTTCTGGGAACACAGCTTTTGGACCTAATTCGATGACTTGTCGGCTCAGATCTTCATCATGTGGGACAGTTTGGTACCTGCCTAGCTGGCATAGCACCCTGTGTGGAGCATATGGCTGAATGCTCCAGAGACCCATTAAGAGAAGAAAGCACGCCTCGGCTGACATGTAAATGACTTCAGTGACCAGAAGCCAACCAAAGGTCCACTCGATTTTGTTTGAAGTCAAGGAGCTCAAATGTGTGAACCATGCCTCCGTACCTTCTGGAAACTCATGACCCATCACCCGGTTTTCATGTTCTTCGATGCAGCTTAGACCAGTCATACCATAGTTCATATACCCCGGACAATGGCAAAGGTGTTCTTGCATCCAAAGTTGTAGAAGCATGTTACAGCCCTCAAAAAATTTTCCCCCTTCTCGGCAAATAGTTAGAGCTCGATAAATCTCTGCTAAGATCATTGGAACAAGGGTGTCGTTAGCCTTCTTAGTCATGACGTCGCCCGTTCCCACAAGGCCCAGTTCTATATTTCCATCCTTTCTTGGGCAAATTAAGACACCCAGGAATGCCACTATAAAAGCCAGTCCCCGTCGTGCTTCCCATTTATCTTTGTTTCCTGAATGAGTTAGACCAGTATCTGGAGCCTCAAAACCGTGGGGATCGCCATAACGCCGGTACAAGAAGTAGAATGTGCAAAATCCCTCGGATAGATTTCCATCTTTAACCTCCCGACTGATGCCCAAAAGGTCCAAAAACTTATGAGGAGTCACTGCTCTTAGTGCCACTGGGTACCGACTTCTGAGATTCCCACTAAGATCGGCATAGCCCGCTATGTCCTCAAGCGTGGGGGTTAACTCAAAATCAGAAAAATGGAACACATTATGCGTCGGGTCCCAAAAAGGTATTAATGCCTCAATTATATCCAACCTCCATTTAATTTTCAGAAGACCAACAAGACTGCTCAAAGCTTTTACCACAGTATCTCTGCTGACTTTCCCTAAGTCGTTCTACCACATATGGAGTTCTAAATGGGATTTCTTCAAGGACTGTGAAAGGTTCATTTTCAATTGTGCTTATCCTGCACATTTATTTAGAGTGATTGGTTAAAAGACCATGATTTATTTTGACTCAAGAGAAAATTATCAGTTTTCAAAAATTTCATTTCAAAAACAAAACCGCCTTTGCAAATATGGCTCTTCAGCACCTCAGGAAAGAGGATTTTAGGGTTGTGTTTGCTAATCGGCCAAAATTTGAAGAAAAAAAAAGAACCATAGGCGGCTATTCTTACAAAAACAGCCTTCCGGCGCCCTTTTGGGAACATTTCGGCTATTTAGACAAGAACAGCATTACCTAACTTATTTATGGCAAAACAACAATATTTTTTTTTCTTTTTGGGTTATTTTTGCAAAAATGGAGTTGGACCCGGTGAGGGTTGCCTACGTATCCCACATCCGGTGAGAATCAAACTTGCATAGTTTGGGCAGATTTGACCTAATAAAAACAATTCCAAATATTTTTTCTTGAAACAATTTTCCTTTTCTCTTTCAAAATTTCGGCAGAGTTTTGGTAATTTTTGGACACCGGATTTTCAAAGACGGGTAATTATCTCTATCATATCTCAACTTGATTTTTTTTTCAAACTTTCTCCATTATTTTAGAAGCCGGTCAACATGCAATCCAAAGCAAATAAATGCACAAATAGTAAGTAGAATGCATCAGGATGGTCTTTTTGATTTCGGGTACACCTGTCCTAAACGGACCCAACCCTTGTGTTGAGTCCCCTAAGTCAAATGCACGTGATGCAAACAAGCGTTCTTACTAGGGATCCGGCATGAGGCTTTGTTATACTAGGTTTAAAACCCTGGGTGTATTGTTCTAGACCTGGCTTACCCGAGCGGACAGCTCGAGCCGGGGGGGCAGCGTACCGGGAACAGAAGCTTCACCGGCTTTGCAACTTGTCCGAACCTCGTTCTAAAATTGGGATATGACTCTAATAGAAAAGAAGTTACACGAAGTGCACACTTCCCAGATGATTTAGAATACTCAGAGAGAAGAGGGTTTCGTAACAGTTTTATATACAATTCAGTCAATATCAAAGCGGTAAAAGCAGTATTAAGCACATTAGGTTCAAACCTGCAAGAAATAAATAAAGCCAACTATAACAGTTATTCTAAGCTCGAATTCTTAAACCCTAAACAAAAGTTCTGGGTTCTTGTCCCCAGCGGAGTCGCCAGAGCTGTCACACCTCCTTTTTACTACCCGCGGGGGGTATAGGGGAGTTTTTTCAATTTAAGTGACATTATTCGAAATAGAATTATTTTATAATTTCAGAGTCGCCACTTGGGATAATTTATTGGGTGTCCCAAGTCACCGGTTTATTTTAAAATCCCAAATCGAGGAAATTTTCGACTTTATTCAAAAGTCTTGCGAAACCAGTGATTCTAGATAAGAAATTCTGTTAACCCGGGAGAAGGTGTTAGGCATTCCCGGGTTCCATGGTTCTAGCACGGTCGCTTAAACTGTTAATAATTGGCCTATTATCTGATTTACTATATGTTTTAACCTATTGTGCATTTTTAGCTTTATAACCGCTTTTAAATTATTTTAAACCGCTTTTAGGAAGATTCAGTGCTAGTTAAAACACGTCTTAAACCACACTACATGAAATGCACCCGCGGTTCGCGACACGTTCTATTTAACATTGTTGAGAATTGAAATTGGGTCACATGAAATATACACCCGGATTTTGGAATTAAAAATCACAACTAAGTCACGGGAACCGTACCCGTAGCTATGATGAATTATTTAAAGAACGCACCTAAAGCAACAACGAAGGTTCGATTTTAATAACAACATTTGTGAGGGCCAAGGATAATTTAATTTATGGCACGCCTCAGATCTTATATAAGGGTTCACTTTTGATCTAATTTATGAGGTCCATGAGTTAAGAGGTTTTGTTTGGCATGGCACACCTTAATTGATTTTAATAGAATTGTACTTAATTAAGGCAAGCTAAGGATGTTCTTTTTTAAAACTAGCTTAAGCTTAACAAAAGGGCTATTGATTATCAGCAATTTTGGGGTACATTTACTGGACCTTTAATCATTTTGGACAAGGGAAACTGGGCCAGCAGTAGCCCGTTAGGTCATTTTGTTAAGGATCCATCAGCGTTTTAAAGTTGCCTTGGGCTTGGAATTTGGCCCAGAAATGAGGAACTTAAAAGGCCATTGCTACACCTGATTTTTAAACCAAGTTTGGCCCACAATGGGCTTATGTTCGGCGGGCCCAGTTGCGACTGGATGGGCCTATCTACCATTGCATAGTATACACATTAGTCGAAAAGGCTGTAAATAAATTCACTCTTGAATGAAAAATCGAAATACAATTCCAGTTTAAAAATTAATCACACAACATTGATTTACAAGATATCAGATATACATTTATAATTTGCGAAGGAAAAGCATTTACAACTGGGTCAAGCTATTGGGTCCAACTGCCTAGGCCCAAACTTGCTCAAATGAACCCCAAACTTGGGCCTAGTTGCAAGTCCAGCCCAATTTGCAACCATAATACATGTTCATAAAAAAAACATAAAAAATGGTCCAGCTGTGGTGACCCTATACTAACTAACCAAAGAAAAATTGAATTTTAAAGAATTATAACAGTCCGTTTACACTGCTAAAAGTCATGAATGTACAAAAATAACTTAATAATCTATCACTTCAACCGTTTATCATACTACTGTCTAAAAGAAAATAATCAAAATAAACGTTTTCATCCTAATTTCTGGTTTTCTTCTGCCTTCATGTCCTCCAATCCAATGTGCAGACTTGCAAGAAATCAGCTATGGAGCAGTTTCTCATAAGTCCACATTTCAAACTTCCACTTTGAGATTATTTGGCTTTATGGCCACTCACATACCAAAACAGAGGTAACAATACAGCCATTAGTACATATAGAAATCCATGGATTAGTGTAATTTTGACTTAACTAATAAAAGGAATTAGAAAGAAAGGAAAGAGGCTATTTCAGCAGTTAGGAATTCATGTTCAAACTATTCCAGCACTCATTTCACATAAGAACTTGGCTAAGTAAAATGCTAGAGCATGCTAGTGAGGTAACAACTAAACACATTTGGAAAAAAAAATCATGATCATAAAGAACAAATAAGCTGGAAATAAGAAGAGATACTTAACAACCAAGAGCTTTTCATTCAACCATCTAGACAAAAGATTACAGAAGCTAAATGAACCCAAGTCAAGCATGTGAGTCCAAAATGTGTACCTTTATCAGCAAAATAGACAATAAAAAGCAAATAGCTCTCTTAAAACTGGCTGGAATAACAGCAGAATACAGCAGCAACAAACCCCAGAAATAAACTTAGAATTCAAATCCAAATCAAAACTAGCTTAAAACCAGGAAATCCGGCTAAAGGATATAGGAAGATCTTCTATTTCAAACCATGTTTTCAATCTTGTGAAGAATCAGAAATGAAAAGGTTTTGAAGTTTTTCCAAGATTTCTAGAATCTGAACTTTTCAGAAAAAAGAAAATAGAACCTTTGTGCAGTAAAAATGATGCTGATGGTTGCTAAATGATTGTGTGTCTTTTCAGAATGAGGGAACCTACATATAAAGGCTGCCTAGGGAGGGAATCTTTTTTAGCATATTCCTTATCCTAGGGTAAAAATAGTGCTGTCCTTGGTACATCTGTCTCATATTTTAGCATCTTTTATAACAGTTAGGACAACTGTCCCTTTTCTAGGAAGTTTCTGATTTTTAGCCTAAGTAGAAATCTATTTTTACCCTTTAAGTTGCGGCCTATTTCATCTTTGACCTAAACTCTTTTAGTTCGAATAGGTCCCTAAAGTTTCTATTAATTCTCAAATAAGCCAAACACACTCGAAACAAATTAAAAGATGCAAAAGATGTTAACAGAAATGGAAGTAAGAAAGCTAATGTAATTTGAACTGGAATCAGCCTAATTATTAATAGGAGGCTGTTCTATCTAGCTAACTACAGCAACTAAACTATCCTTTACCAGAAACCATAAAGAAATCCTAGAAGCTAAACTAATCAGGTATATGAATCAAAAAAGGCTAGTTAACTCAATTAAACACAAATATCTAATTTCAGAGATAGAAGAAGGGAGCATTTAAACAAAACAGAATCAGGGTGATCAATTCATTAAAACCCTAATTAACCTTAACTCATGCAATCAGGAATAATAGCTTAAATAATCTCCAATTAAACAAATAGTCCAAAACAAATAATCAGATGAACATGTGATCAAAGAGAATAAGTCCTAAAACTGTAGACCTATGTATGCAACTATGAACATGCAAAGACAAAGAAACAAAAAGAAATGACAAGGGATTCTTAGAAAGGGGAAAAAGCAAGCGGAAGGAGTTACCTATACTTGTTTTTCTTAGATGAACCAAACAGCAAACCTTGACCAAACTTTGAAGCAAAAGGGGCAGTAGGAACATTGAACTAACATCAACCGACTATTCTCACTGAGAACCGTCGGGTAATGAAAGTTTGGGGTTCAAATGCCCAAACTCTGACCGGAGAAAGAAGGGTACGGGCTCAAATTGGAAATCTGGAGAGACTGGCTGGGGTTTTCGGGGAGTTTATAGTGGTTTAGGGTTCAGAAGGATGTGAGAAGTGTAGGGTATGATTTTGGAGTGATTTGGGTAAACTAGGATTTTGGGGTTCCGAATTTTGATCTAAGATTCGTGGAATTTGGTAGGGATTTTGGGGAAACTGATGGTGGGAGAGTGGTTGGGAAGGTTTCAGGATTAACTGGTGTTAATTTGGTAGGGTTTGGACAACCGGCACCGCCGTGGGCGATTTTCGGCGGGTGGTCCGCGGCGGAACCGGCGATGGAATCCGAGGGCGGCTAAGGTTAGTTAGAGTGGGGGAGAAGAGAGAATGAATGAGGTCTTGAGAGTTTAGGGGGTCTGTTCAGACAGTTATAAGGGAGGGGAAGGGTTAGTTCCCAGCCGTCCGATCAAAAAGATCAAAGGCTGAGATTTGGCGTTACCAAACACGTCGTTTGGTTTAGTTGGGGGAATTGGACCGGGTAAAAGATTTGGGCTCGGGTTTTTGGGGCGGATTTGGGTAACTTTTTGGGCTGATTTTTGGCTTCAATTGGCCCTATTCAGAAATTAAAGCTCTTTTTCAAATCCCCTCTTTATTCCATTTCTTTTCCTTTATCTCTTTTTTTCTTTTTTTTTTTAAAATTAAAGAAAAATCCTAAATTAATCTAAAATGTGGGATTAAACTAGCTACCTAATTAGAAAAATTATTTAATCCTAAATTAAAATCAAGAATAAAAAAGGAAAAATGTAAACATGGACCATTGTTTTTGTGATTTTTATTTTAATAAAATAAATAATTAATTAATTAATCCTAAAAATGTAAAAACAAATGTAAATGCAATGCATGGTATTTTTTGGCGTTTTTCATGATTATTAATAAAATTAAACGTGCACAAAAATGCAAATAATTAAATAAAATTCTACAAAAATTCTCGAAATGGCAAATAATTAACAAAAAATCTATTTTCTTGAGATTTTACAGGAGTATTTCGTATAGGGCAAAAATCACATGCTCACAAATGAAGAAAGTAAAGAACACAAGTATTTTGCGTGGAAAAAACTTGGCTCAAAACCACGACCTACTTTCCAGTAGGATTTTCCCAAACTCTCCACTAAAATCACTGCGCCAAAACAGCATTTACAAAACTCTTTGTAAACCTAAGGATTACCTCTAATCCTGTTGTAGCAACCAGCCTCTAACTATTGCGACAACTTCTAGTTAACTCTAACTTGAATACTCAAAGTACCTATTATAATTGCTTCTAGATAAAGCTGAAAGGTACAATATGAAAACACCTACTACAATTGAACTAGAAATAAAGAAAGACACATAAAACTCTTTATAGAGCTGGTTGTTCAATCTGGTTCATGTAGCTTCAGGTTTGCACGCTTGAATCACACACAAATTGCTTGCAAAATTGCCTTGCTATTTTGCTTTCAATTCATCTTTAACTTCTGCTTATGTGTGTTACCTGTAACGAGAACAAAACTGATATTTATGGAGTTAGTAAATAGAGATTGACTAGAATTCTGATGCTACTCTTCCTTGGTAGAAGAGTTCTAGTTGATCTCAACTTCTAACTCTATCCTTTTCTTAAACCGTGTTCTCTTTGAGTAAGGAGTCTTTCTTCTTATCCAATATGCAACCTTTTCGATCAATATCAGGAGATATCACTTCTGGTAAGTTAGGTTTATCTCCTTCATGTGCATCTCACATGCTTGAGTTGACCATATCTGTGCTTTACTAGGATGGACCTGGTCCATGTCTGAATTCCTTTGTCAATCTTCAAAACTCTCCTTTATGGATATCACTTCTGGTAAGTTAGGTTTATCTCCTTCACGTGCATCTCACATGCTTGAGTTGACCATATATGTGCTTTACTAGGATGGACCTGGTCCATGTCTCAGTTCCTTTGTCAATCTTCAAAACTCTCCTTTACTTGGGCCAACAAATTCCCCCTTTTTGATGATGACAAACTCTGTGCTTTTCACTCACTTAGGCCCTATCAAAACTCAGCTTATTCATCAATGCAAAGTTAGAAATTTTTCACTTATCATCAAGGACCAGGTTCATTAGGTTATAAACATCACTTATTCAGAATATAAAGCACAATATCTCTTCCCCCTTTTGGCATCATCAAAAAGTTGCATAAACACAGTGTGATTCCCATAATTTTAAAAATTACTCATGGCCACGGGGCAACTACAAGTGCAATCATGGAATAATCATCAGCAATCAACCAAAAATATTCAAACTATCAAGGAAAGATAAACAGTCAACAAGAGCAAACTTCTTTGATAGAGAATATTGTTCTGCCACAATCCACAAAAAGAAACAAAAACAGTCAAAACATGATCAATACAAGAAAAATCCCTAATTTGGGTCACTGAGAGGTCTAGACAAGGTTCAGGAAATAAAGGCTAAAGAAATTAAGGCTTAGAAGAACTAGATGGTTGGGTTTTGGCTTGGAGAAGGTGCAGCATGTCTTGAAGAATGCCATCATTCTTCTCCTTTTCCTTTGTGAGCTCAGTTCTGAGAGCATCTCTCTCAGATTCAACTTCTGCCAAACGAGTCTTCAGCCTAGCTATTTCAGTATCCTTTGCCCCACTCTCCTACAATAGAGCTTTGGCCTTGCTATTGATAGGTGTCTTTTTAGATGAAACAGGTTCATTGGGAATGGCATTGACCTCATAATCACAAGCAATCAGCGTATTGATTCCAAAATGGTCTTTGCTTGTGGCCATTTCTCACTTCTTCAGTGGCACCTTACAATGAGCAAGAACAGTAGTGAGAATAAACCCATAAGGAGTGGCATGGGCCTTGGAGCCATTGATAACCCTGTCAAGTAGCTTGATAATAAATGCAGGCCAGTTGATCTTCCTTCCACTTTCAAGACACTCCATCAAAACCAAATCCATGTAGTTAGCAATGTGTCTTCTTTCCTGCCTAGGCAGCAAACACTTGTTGACAAATTCAAACAAGACTTTGTAGAATGGCTTCATTTCACTCTTATGCACAACTTTGGCCTCATTCACTTCTATGACTTCACAGAATTTCCTAGTAATGGCAAGGGCAGTAGGAAGGGAGTCTAGACTTGGCCATCTTTGCCTCGTGTAGTCATCATACCCTTCAGAAGGAATGTCAAGGATTTCACCTAGCTCTTTTGCATCAAACATGACTTGAACCCCCTTCACCTGACTGGTAACTCTGTCATCCTTGACCTCTGCATTGGCCATGAAATCACTAACCTCATTTCTTGCCAGCCTGCCATCCAACTGAAAGACCATGTCCTTCCAGCCCTGAACAGCTAGAGCATCAACCAGTCGAACCATCCCTGGTTCCTCCAAATCCTTCAAAAGTCTACCCTTCAAGATTTTTCGTTTGCAAAACTTGGCCATCTTATCTTGTTAATAGTCAGATTCACCCTCTCCTTCAACACTCCAATCTTCTTCCTCGGTAATCTTAACTTGCTTGGCTTTCACAGCAGACCTTGTTCTTTTAGCCAAAGAGAGTTCAGCAGTCTTAGATACAGATGAAGACTTTATGGAGGAAGTCTTGGTCTTCTTGGGCTTAGGGGTCTGCACCTCCACAGTCGCATGTTCGTCCTGATGGACTGGGTCCATCTCATCCACATCAACAACCTCAACAGGATCTGCAACCTTAGCTTTTCCTTTGTCCATTCTTTTCTTCTTGCTTTCTGCCATAGCCTTTTGTAACTCATCCTCACTCTGCTTCAACTTACTCCCCTTCCTTTTGGTAGAGGAAACTCAGCAGTTGTTGGAGAAGTAGCCTTCCTTTTCTTGGTAGTTTTTGCAGTGCTAGGAGCTTTTGGTGTTGGGGTTCTCCTTTTCTTGGGGTTATAGCTTGCACCCACTTTCTTCAGAAGGTCTGCTAGGGTCTCCTCAATAGATGAGCCAGGTTCATCTGCATGTGAACTGAGATTGACCGGCCCATCAGCAGCCTCCCCTGAGCCACTTCCCCCTGTTTTCTTGCTACTCTCTACCACCTTTTCATGCTCAGCCCCACAGATAGTTGGTCTAACCATTTCAGAAGTGGGTGAAGAATCAACCACTTCTTTCCCTTTTCCCCTCACATCACTACTCACACCCTCACTCTCCTTTTCTTTTTCACTTTTATTTTAACCTCCTCTCCTTCTTGACTCAGGTGTTTCGACATTCATAACAGACCCCACCAAAACAAAATGATTTTCCAAATTTTCAACTAGAACAGAACGTACCTTAGAAGGGGGATTTTGCGCCTTCTCAGAATCAGAAGACCCAGTTCCTTCCCCCTCACTCGCGGACCTGAAAGAATCATCAGAATTTTCAGAGTCTTGGGCTTGACTAGCCTTTAATTGTGCGTTTAGTTTCCTTGAAAGAGTACCTGTAGCCACAGTTTTGCGAGCAAGCATCTTCACTCGCCTTCTCCTGGGTTGGGGGGTTGTGTTGGATTAAGGAGTAGTGGAGGAATCGGAGGGGGTAGGTTGTGGAGGTGTGCCTGGGTTATCTTGGGGGTTGGTCATCTTTGCTAATTCTGGAAGAAAATTAAGTTTTGGAAGAGAGAAGAGTAAAGAACGAACGAGAATTGACGGTTTACAGAGATAAAGTAAGGAATACACTAAAGCTGATCAATATACAAGGGAATAATTGATGGGGTAACTACAGCTTTTCAGACTCTTAGAAGTTTAATCAAACTAAAATTCAGTTTTCAAGAGACGTTGGAGTGTATCCCTAGAACCTAGGTACTTCCATTCGGTTGGACTCTTTTGAACGGGACTGGTTCACTTGTAACGGATAATTCCTAAAAGAGTTTGGTATTTGGTAGAACTCTGCTCATGATCCAAATATAGTTATTTCAAATTATGCAGAGTGTAGAAAACATACCGTGTTATCTTGATGAACCAGGTTCTTCACTGATAATTCTCTTGTGTGAGTCTAAATTTGCCAAAATAGAGAAAATATCATTAGAGATTAATGAGTCATTTTAACACATGGCACAAGAGTATACTATGGAAAGTATGATACTGAGCAAGATTTAATCTAATTATACACAATTTACGGACTTTCTAACCAATTTTTTTTTCAATTTTTTCATTTGTTTTCGTTTAACCTTGAACTGGTCCTTTTAGGTGATCTTAATCATCCCTAATTCCAACATGTTCCTCTCAAAGTGATCTCCACTTAAGGCTTTTGTGAATATGTCAGCAATTTGCTTGTCAGTAGCACAAAACTCCACAGTGATCAAGCCTTTCTCATAGTTGTCCCTCAAAAAATGGTACCTAACATCTATGTGCTTAGTTCTCTTATGATGAACCGGGTTCTTTGTCATACTAATAGCACTAGTGTTATCACAAAAAATAGGGATGCAACCAACATCAATTCCAAAGTTCAATAATTGCTGTTTGATCCATAGCAATTGAGCACAACATGAAGCAGCAGCAACATACTCCGCCTCAGCGGTAGATAAGGCCACTGAATTTTGCTTTTTGGTAGCCCATGACACAAGACATGAACCAAGGAAGTGTGCCATACCTGAGGTGCTCTTCCAATTCACAAGGAACCCTGCATAATCAGCACCAGCATATCCCACTAGGTAAAAATTACTACCTTTTGGATACCAAAGGCAAAGGTCAGTGGTGCCTTTCAAGTATCTCAATATTCTCTTGACAGCAGTCAAGTGGGATTTCTTTGGATTTTCCTTCCTGGTTTTGTTACTGAGGAATAGGTTTATGAACAGTTTCCCTCGAGGTTTGATGATCAGTCCCTCTCTAGTCAGTTCCCCTTGTCATGTTGCCCTGAGTAGAAGGACCTGTTTCATCACCTGTTCCTTTCTGTGATGCATCTTCAGGCTGGACTGTGGTTTCACCATTTGAATTTCTTATCAGCCCACTCTCTTCATTATCTTGTTCCTTCCTCTCAGAAAGAATGTTAGTTTTAAAAAAAATAACATATACATTTTTTTACACATAGTTCTTTTACTGTATATATTATAAGCTTTACTATGTGAAGAATATCCCAGGAATACTCCCTCATCACTTCTAGGATCATACTTACCTAGGGAGTCTTTGCCATTATTGTGCACAAAGCACTTGCATCTAAATGCCCTAAGATGGGATATATTTAGCTTTCTCCCTTTATGTGACTCATAGGGAATCTTCTTAACAAGAGATTTAGTCATGCAATTATTTATAATGTAGCATGCACTGTTCACAACCTCTACCGAGAAGCTATGAGGCAATTTACTAGAAAGTAGCATAGTCCTAGCCATTTCCTCTAATGTCCTATACTTTCTTTAAACTACTCCATTCTGTTGTGGAGTCCTAGGAGCATAAAAATTATGATCTATGCCATGCTCATCACAAAATTCAGCAAACGTAGCATTTTTAAATTCAGTTCCATGATCAGACCTAATTGATGCAAGTTGATTACCCAGTTGTTTCTGAGTTCTAACAAAAGAAGTAAACATGTCAAATGCTTCATCTTTAGATGTTAAAAATAATGTCCAAGTAAACCTAGAGTAATCATCAATAAGCACCATAACATATCTTTTACCACCTCTGCTCAGAGTTCTCATTGGTCCACAAAGATCCATATGGACCAGTTCCATCATTCTGGTGGTACTTAACATGTTCATGCTTTTGAAAGAGGATCTTACCTGCTTCCCCCTTTCACAAGCCTCACAAACTTTGTCTTCCTTGAACTTAATGTTAGGCAGTCCTATCACCAAGTCCTTGGAGACTAGTTTGTTGAGTTGACTTAGACTGGCATGTCCGAGTCTTTTGTGCCAAATGAGGGGATCATTATCCAACACACTTAAACAAGTGAGTTCATTTTTTGAATGTTGGACTGATCTACAATGTAAATATTGTTTACTCTTTTTCCCTGCAAAACAATCTTGTCAGTGGTAAGATTTATCATAAAACATTTAGTAGAGGTGAATGCTACCAAGTTACCTCTATCACACAGTTGTGATACACTGATTAGGCTGTATTTTAGGCCATCTATCAAGTAGACATTCTCAATAGAGTGAGAATCAGGCTTATCTACCTTTCCAACCCCAATGATCTCACATTTCTTCCTATTTCCAAAGGAGACAATACCTCCTTTAAGGTCCTCAAGTGAAAGGAACTGGTTCTTACTACCTATCATATGCTTTGAGTAGCCGCTATCCATGTACCATATTTGGCTACTCCCCTTCACTTGGACCCGCAAAAGGTAATCAGGGGTTAGTCTTAGGAACCCAAACTAGTTTGGGTCCCTTTCTATAGGCAAAAGGGTGAATCAAATTCTTTTTGGCCCATCCTGGCAGCCTACTTTTCCTTTGAACAAATATTTTATTCTTTTGACTAGCCTTTTCTTTTGCATTACATTCACTTTTATAGTGTTCAATCTTACCAGAGTGTGTGTAGATTCTATTCTCAGGAAGTATGAGGTACTTGCTTTTGGGATCACACTTAGGTGCAAGGGTCCCGTAGCCAAGTCCTCTCTTATTGCTACTATGGTGTTCATGTAGCCATAAAAATGCATCGGAGGACCTATTCCATTTAGAAGTTTTGTCTAGCTCGTGATTAACCTTTCTTAGATCCTACTTAAGGACTCTTATCTGCTCATCTCTTTTGTACAACTTGTCTTTCATTTTTCCTAGGATTTCTTCTAATGTGAGTTGTGTGTGATCAGCTTTCTTTTTACCTGTTCCTAATTTTAGTTTTAGATTTTCAGATCTTAACTCTAGTACAGTGGTGTCAAGTTCATGAACCTGGTTCTTTAACTCAGCATTTTTACTATCACTTTCACTAGCCCTAAGTTCAAGATTTTTGCGCTTAGCTTTCAAAATCACACACTCCTTAGATAGCTGTTCCTTTTCATTGTTTAGATCCTCAGATTCATCAATGAAATCCAGGAGTAACTCAGATAGCCTTTATTTAGACAAAAATTTAATCTTGTCTTTGAGATGAATCATACTTACCTCAGATTCCTCATCAGATTCTCCAATTGCCATAAGTGCTTGTTCATCTCCATCTTCATCCTCTGAGTCCTCATCTGAGCTTTCTCCCTAGGCAGCAACCATAGCCTTTGTTGATCCTTTGTTCTTCTTGGGTTGAACCTGTTCCTTCTTCCTGTTCCTTCGTTCACCTCTTTCTCTTCCATTCAATTCCACATTGAGGGTAGTTTTTGATATGGTGATCAGTCTTCCCACACTTGTAACACCCCTCATTGGTTTGTTTTTCAGGAACCCTTGGTTTGCTGTAGCTTCCACTTCTTCAAGGACCCTTTCCTCTCATTAGGTACTTTTTGAAGTCCTTTGTGATCATGGTCATTTCATCCTCCTCTACATCAGCACCTTCAGTGATTCTGAGTGCCAGGATCTGTGAGCACGTGATTTTTGCCCTAAGCAATAATTCCCAAAATTTCAAACAAAACAGTTTTTCTAGTATTTAAAATTTTTGTGAATTTTGTGGCATCCTTTGGTAATTGTTGCATTTTTATTTGTGCATTTTAATCCATATGAAAATGCCAAAAATATGCATTGGCATTTAGGGATTTAATTTCACAATTTTAGTACTAATTAATTTTAAAATAAATGTAGAGAAAATTGCAAGAAAATAGTTCTTTGCATTATTAATTATTGCATTTGTTTTAAATAGAGTTATAAGTAATTCTAGGAGTTAAATAGTGTAATTAGGTCTGTGCTTTGTTTTAGCATTTTATAAAATCAAAAAAAAAAATAATAAATAAATACAAAAAATACAAAAAAAGGAGAAAAAGAGAAAAATTCAAAATGGTCTTGAGTAAAGACCAAATTTGGGCCAAAATTAGGTAGCCCAAACAATTCCCACGTCCAGGCCCAAATGCTCTGCCGGTCCAAGTGCCTCATAATCAAACGACGTCGTTTTGACGTCGTTAATCACGACCATCCATCTCCCCCAGATCCAGCGGCCACAATTGACTCTCAAAAATATAATAAAACTGTAATAACTTTTATACAAAACTTAACGACAATTCCCATCCTCCTCGTACAAACCTTAACCCCGCCTTCCTCCGCCCTAGCCCCACCGCCCCTCCGCCGTCCGCCGCCGGCCGAAAATCATCGCCGCCGGCGGCAATGCTCCGATGACCACCAAAAATACACCAGTGACTCCTCTCGCCCTCCCCTGTCCAACCATGCCCTCAGTTCCCCTCTAATCATAGCCAGTCGCCTCGAATGTTCCATCAAAGTTTCCGGCCAAGTCGCAAACTCACCCAAACTGGCCCAAATTCGTACCAAATGTCCCTCATCCCTCCCTCATCATTAATCCCTAACCAAAAGCTTTCGAATTTTGCCAGAGCTTCTCGAATTTTAGATCTTAGACTGGCAGAACCCTAGCTCAGAAAATCTTGGGGATTTTCGACCGTAATTTCCCTAATCATGTGTGTTCTATTGAAAACACACGATTAGGGATGTTACGCGTCAAGAATCCCGGAGGATTCAAACAAATGACTGGTCAGAGTTCACCCCATAGTCAGTCAAGTGCTCAAACTAAGTAAGTTTTCCTTGTTCTTCTTCGTTAGTCTTTTCCTCTTGACTGATATTTCCTCTTGATCCATCATTAGGGCTTGAGTTTATTTCTCCTCATTTTTTTCGGTTGAACCAGTGTTCAAATAGGTAGCCTGTTTCTTATTTGTTATTCTTCATTGTCTTTTAATTAACAGTGAGAATTGGGTCGTTTGTCAATTTAGTTGTGACTGAGTTCTTTAGAATTAGGAATGATCATGTTTAGGATTTAGTTTAAGTTTTGAGTTGCTTAAATCCTCTCCAGGCTTCATGAATGTTTAAGTTTGTTCTATTAGTTGTGTGTGTCGAATCTGTTTGCTTACAGTTTTGATCAATACTATTTGAGCACTGTTTGACTTTGACTTGTTATTAGTAGTTGTTAATCCAAAAATCAGTAGTTATTTGACTTTAGGATTTGCAATTGGATTGGCGGCTGGTTAATTTGCAGAAATAGTTATTTGGACCAGGGTCAGTTAGAAAGTTTAGATAAATTAATATAGGCTAGTAATTTCAGGAGGTTCAAAGGGTAGTTTAGGCATGGGAAAAGGGTACTTTCATCAGATTTGGTAATTCTTAAAGGGGGGTAAGGATAGAATAGGGATTGTAACAAGTATAGAACCTTCTAGGATGGACTATAGTGTAGGTTCAAATAAACTTAAGGTAGTTGCTTGTGTAACAAGTCAGAAAATAAAGGGTAAATACTGAAATTAGAATAGGGACTAAGGGTAAAGGGAAAAATTTGAAATTGGACCT
>NW_017670817.1:0-82901 GCF_001879085.1 Nicotiana attenuata
CTACCCTTTTAGTAAACTCATAGGGAGGACGTCTTATCTACTAGAGGTCTGGTCATGCATCTATATATAATGCAACATGCAGTGTTTACAGCCTCTGCCCAGAAACTGTGAGGCAATTTACTAGATAGTAACATTGTTCTAGCCATATCCTCAAGAGTTCTATTTTTCCTTTCAACTACTCCATTTTGTTGTGGAGTTCTAGGTGCAGAGAAGTTGTAATCTATGACATTTTCATCACAGAACTCAGCAAACTTAAAGTTTTCAAACTCAGTTCCATGATCAGACCTAATGGATGCAAGTTGATTTCCTAATTGTTTCTGAGTTTTCCTAACAAATGCAGAAAACATGTCAAATGCTTCATCTTTGGAAGTTAGAAATAAAACCCAGGTGAATCTAGAATAGTCATCAACTAGCACCATTACATACTTCTTTCCACCTCTGCTCATGGTTCTCATTGGACCACATAGATCCATATGAACCAGTTCCAACGTCTTGGACGAACTTACCATTTTCTTGGATTTGAAGGATGACCTTACCTGCTTCCCCCTTGCACATGCCTCACAAACTTTGTCTTCCTTGAACTTGATATTAGGTAACCCTATAACCAAGTCCTTGGAAACTAATTTGTTTAGCTAATTTAGACTGGCATGACCAAGTCTTTTGTGCCACAGGAGGGGATCATTAACCAACACACTTAAACAAGTGAGTTCATTTCCTGAAAGAGTGGACAAATCTACAATGTAAATATTGTTAACTCTTCTTCCCTGCAAAACACTCTTGTCAGTGGTAAGGTTAATCACAAAGCATTTGGTGGAGATAAAAGCCACAAGGTTACCTCTGTCACACAGTTGTGACACACTTATTAGGCTATATTTCAAGCCATCTATCAGGTAGACATTCTCTATGGAATGAGAATCTGTTTTGCCTACCTTTCCAACCCCAATGATCTCACCTTTCTTTCCATTACCAAAGGAGACATTACCTCCCTTTAGGTCCTCAAGTGAAAGGAACTGGTCCTTGTCCCCAGTCATATGTTTTGAGCAGCCACTATCCATAAACCATATTTGGCTCCTCCCTTTCACTTGGACCTGCAAAAGTAAATCAGGGGTTAGTCTTAGGAACCCAAACTAGTTTGGGTCCCTTTCTATGGGCAAAAGGATGAATCAGATTCTTTCTTGCCCAACTAGGCAGCTTGTGCTTTTCTTGAACAAAAGCTTTGTTTCTTTGACTGGCCTTTTCTTTTGCATTACATTCATATTTGTAATGGCCAGTCTTACCACAATGTGTGCAGATTTTATTTTCAAGAAGAGTGAGGTACTTGCTTTTTGGATCCCATTTTGGAGCTTGAGTCCCATAGCCAAGTCCTCTTTTGTTACTGCTATGATGCTCTTGTAGCCAGGAGAGAGCATCAGAAGCCTTGTTCCACTTGCAAGTTCTGTCTAGTTCATGTTTTACCTTTCCTAGATCTTCTTTCAAGACTTTAATGAATTCATCTTTCTTGTATAATTCATCTTTCATTTTTCCCAAATTTTCTTCTAGAGTGAGGCATGTGTGATCAACTTTCTTCTTTCCTGTTCCTAATTTCAGTTTTAAGTTTTCAGACCTAAGCTCTAGGACACTGTTGTCAAGTTCAAGAACCTGGTTCTTCAACCTAGCATTTTTGTCATCACTCTCATTTGCCCTGGACTCTAGACTTTTACATTTTGCTTTTAGAATCACACATTCCCTAGACAGAACTTTCTTCTCATTATTAATTATCTCGGACTCATCAATGAAGTCTATTAATAGCTCGGCCAGCCTTTCTTTAGACAAGAATTTAATCTTGTCTTTGAGATGAAGAATACTTACCTCTTGTTCATCATCTGATTCTCCGATGGCCATTAGTGCTTGCTCCTCCTCAACTTCATCTTCTGAGTCTTCATCTGAGGTTTCTCCCCAAGCAGCAACCATACCCTTGGTTGAACCTTTGTTTTTCTTTGGTTGAACCTATTCCTTCTTCCTGTTCCTTCGTTCAGCTCTTTCTTTCTTCCACTCAATTTCCCATTGAGGGCAGTTTTTGATCATGTGGTTAGTATTACCACACTTGTAGCATCCCTCATTGGTCTGTTTCTCTGGAGCTCTTGTTTTATTGAAGTTTGTACCTCTTGAAGAACCGTTTCCTCTCATCAGGTACTTCTTGAAATCCCTAGTGATCATAGCCACTTCATCATCTTCCAAATCTGCACCTTTAGCAATTCTGAGAGCTAAGCTTCTCTCCTTTTTGGGGGTATCCATCTTCATGGTTTGTCTCCTCATTTCATAGGCAGTTAAGTTTCCAATCAGTTCATCCAGTCTAAGGGTAGCAATATTCTTGGATTCCTGAATGGCAGTGATTTTTCTTTTCCATGTGACTGGCAGAACCCTTGTCAGAATCTTCTCAACCTTGTCTTCTTCAAGGATAATCCTTCCAAGAGATTCAAGTTCATTTGTCAAAGTGGTGAATCTAGTATACATCTCCTGGATAGTTTCTCCTTCCTTCATAGTAAAATTCTCATATTGAGAATACAGAAGTGTTCCTCTTGATCTTTTCACTTGAGGTGTTCCTTCATGAGCCACTTGCAGAGTGTCCCATATTTCCTTAGCAGTTGTACAACTTCGGATCCTACTGTACTCGTCTGGTCCTAGTCCACATACAAGCCACTTCTTGGCCTTAGCAATTTTCTCCCACTTCCTTAGGTCCTTAGTAGTACAATCAGCCCTTCTTTTTGGCACATCAATTCCTTCAGCATTCTTCTTAGTGGTTGCTAGGGGACCATCAGTGACTATGTCCCAAAGTTCATAATCTTCCCCTATAATGTGATCTCTCATTCTGTTCTTCCACCAAGAATAGTACTGACCATTGAAAAGTGGAGGCCTGGCAGTGGATTGCCCTTCCCAGTTCCCAGGTGGTGCACTCATTGTTGATCTTCTCCTAAGGTGTTAGCCTCTTCAAGGATAACCTGCTCTGATACCAATTGATGTTCTAGACGTCAATACCACACAAGAGGGGGGGTTGATTTGTGTGGTACCTAATTTTCGTACTAGATGAACCTGGTTCTTCTAGATGTACTTACTAAGACTGTTTGCGGAATTAAGAGTGCATAAAATAAAGAACACAGAGATTTTTACGTGGAAAACACCTGGCTCAAAAGGTGAAAAAACCACGACCTACTACTCAGTAGGATTTTCCCAAACTTCCACTAAAATCACTAAGCCAAAACTGCATTTACAAAACTCTTTGTAAACCTAAGGATTAACTCTAATCCCAGTGTGGCACACAACCTCAACTGCTGCGACACTTTCAAGTTAACTCTAACTTGAATACTCAAAGTACCTAATATAATTGCTTCTATGAAAGCTGAAAAGTACAACTCTAAAACACCTACTACAATTGAACTAGATTAAAAGAAAGGCACAATGGAATTGGTTCTTCTATCTTGTCCAAGTAGCTTCAGGAATGCACACTTGAATCTCACGTAAATTGCTTGCAAAAAGACTTGCTATTTTGCTCTTCAATTTAGTTTCACTTCTGCGTTTTGTGCAATCCCTGTAAAAGAGAACAATCATTATTATTTATAGAGTTAGTAATCAGAGTTTGATTAAAACTCGAATTGCTGATCCTTCATCAAATTCGAGTCCTAGAACAATTCAAACTCCAATCCTTATTCTAGATCCGGATGTAGTTCTCTTCACATAAGGAGACTTCAACTCCTTATCCTATGCAACCTTTTCGATCAACTCAAAAGATATTGTTGCTGACCCTTGATACTTATCTTCACACGTATGTCACATGTATAAGTATATCAACACTGTGTCTGTCTCACATGATGGACCTGGTTCATGACTAAGTTCATTTTGTCAATCTTCAAAACTTCATCTGAACTTGGGCCAACACTCAGGCAGGCATATTTCCTGTAGCACCAGCCGTCTCTCATGCTGGAGGAAGAGCTCAGACTCCTGCTACTCGCACTCCGGAGCAGATGGCTCCCCAGTTTCAGACTCCAGCAACTCAGCCAGTTGGGGTAGTTCAGTCGGGTGTTGTGGCATAGACCGGTGAGGGGCCAACTATGTCTGCTGATGTCTTGTGGAGATTGGACAGGTTCACCAAGCTTTTTACTACCACTTTTGGTGGTACATCTTCTGAGGATCCCCAGGATTATTTGGATAGCTGTCATGAGGTTCTACGGAACATGGGGATAGTGGAGACCAATGCCGTCGACTTTGCTGCTTTTCGTCTGTCTGGATCCGCCAAGACTTGGTGGAGGGATTATTGTTTGGCTAGACTAGCTAGGTCATCGGCTTTGACTTGGGATCAGTTCTCTCAGCTATTTCTGGAGAAGTTTCTTCCTATCACTCAGAGGGAGAACTATCGGAGGCAGTTTGAGCGTCTCTAGCAGGGTTCTACGACTGTCACTTGGTACGAGACTAGATTTATTGACTTGGACAGTCATGCTCTTCTTATACTTCCCACAGAGAGAGAGAGAGTGATGAGTTTCATTGAGGGACTCGTTCAGCCTATTCGATTGCAGATGGCTAAGGAGACGGGGAGCAAAATTTCTTTTCAGGATGTAGCCAATGTGGCCAGGAGAGTTGAGATGGTTTTATCACAGGGGAGCGGTCAGGGGTCTAACAAGAGGCCTCGTCATTCGTGCAGGTTCAGTGGTGCCTCGTCTGGAGGCTGGGATTCTTTTGGTAGGTGCCATCCTTCCAGGCCGTTCCATTCAGCACTACAGGCTTCTCACGGTGCTCTAGGTGGCCGTGGTTGTCATATGCAGTATTCTGATCAGCTGCCCTACAGTGCATCGCCAGTTTCTATCAGTGCACCTCCGCTCCATAATTTTTAGGGTCGTTAGTCCCAGCAGCCGAGGGCTTGTTATACTTGTGGCGACACGAGGCGTATTGCTAGATTTTGCCCTTGAGCACCCGGCAGCTCACAACATCAGGGTTACCGTGCCATGGTTTTAGGCACCGAGTGTTCCATCGCCTGCTCAGCCAGCTAGACGTGGAGGTAGAGGTTCTAGAGGTGGAGGTAGAGGTATTAGAGGTAGAGGTCAGGCCGCTAGAGGTGGAGGCCAGCCGGTAGGAGGTTGTCCCGGAGATGTCGTTTAGAGTGGTGGGGCCTAGCCCCGATGTTATGCTCTTCCAGCCAGGCCTGAGGCTGAGGCCTCCGATGGAGTTATCACAGGTACCGTTCTGGTTTGTAGTAGAGATGCTTCAGTTTTATTTGATCCAGGATCTACATACTCCTATGTGTCATCATATTTTGCATCGTATTTGGTCATGCCTAGTGATCCCTTGAGTGCTCCTGTATATGTGTCTACACCGGTAGGTAATTCTAAATTGGTAGATCGTGTCCATCATTCACGTATAGCTGTGATTTGGGGTCTTGAGACCCGAGTAGATCTGTTACTTTTGGATATGGTTGATTTTGATGTCATATTGGGGGATGGACTGGTTATCACCTTACCACGCTATCTTGGATTGTCGTGCCAAGACCGTGACCTTAGCCTTGCCGGGTCTACCTTATTTAGAGTAGAGAGGGACTCCTGGTCATTCCACTCGTAGGGTTATCTCATATATGAAGGCTCGGCGTATGGTTGATACGGGATGTTTTGCCTATTTGGCGTATGTTCGTGATTCTAGTGCTGTGGTTCCTTCTATAGATTCTGTGCCTGTTGTCCGTGAGTTTCCTGAGGTATTTCCTTCAGACCTGCCGGGGATGCCACCTGATAGGGATATTGACTTTTGCATTAATTTGGCTCCCGGGCACTCAGCCCATTTCTATTCTGCCATATCGTATGACCCCGCCTGAGTTGAAAGAATTGAAGGAGAAGTTGCAAGACTTGCTTGATAAGGGCTTTATTAGACCTAGCATCTCGCCTTGGGGTGGGCCGAAGTTGTTTGTTAAGAAGAAGGACGGATCGATGAGGATGTGTATAGATTATCGACAATTGAACAAGGTCACAGTCAAGAATAAGTATCCATTGCCGAGGATTGATGATTTTTTTGACCAACTTCAGGGTGCCCAAGTGTCTTCTAAGATGTACTTGAGATCTGGCTACCATCAGTTGAGGATTAGGGCATTCGATGTCCCTAAGACAGCTTTCCGCACTCGGTACGGGCATTATGAGTTCTTGGTGATGTCATTCGGGTTGACAAATGCCCCAGCATCTTTCATGGATTTGATGAACCGAGTGTTCAATCCTTACTTTAATTCCTTCATGGTAGTCTTCATTGATGATATTTTGATCTATTCCCGCAGCCAAGAGGAGCATGAGCAGCATCTTCGAGTCATTCTGCAGACTTAGAGGGACAGTCAGTTATATGCTAAGTTTTCGAAATGTGAGTTCTGGTTGAGTTCATTTGCATTCTTGGGTCACGTTGTATCAGCAGAGCATATTCAGGTGGATTTGAAGAAGATAGAGGCAATCAAGGACTGGTCTAGACCCGCATCAGCTACCGAGATCCAGAGTTTCTTGGGTTTGGCGGGCTATTACCATCGGTTTGTGGAGGGGTTTTCATATATTGCAGCCCCGATGACCAGGTGTTGATACTCAATTTTTCCCTATGTATTTTATATACAAAATACTTTCAAAATAGCATGTACATGCATATATAAGCATGCCCAAGAGTTTTGGTATTTTTTCCAAATTTTTAAAGATTTTAAAACCAATTTATTGTCTATTTTATCAGTACAAAATCCAATAATTATTCCCAAGATTATCATTTTGGTGAATAATTTATTTTTTATTCTCATATTTGCACCAAAATATAATTAAGGTAATTTTTTCATATTTTTACAAATTTATTTGGTATTTAAAAGACTAAATTGCATATAACTGCAATTATAGCCTACTTTAAGATTAATAGCATTTTATAATTGTAAAATTAGTTCCAGTATTTTTAGATTAATATTTATATAGTATTTGTTGGCTCAGTGTTTTAAATTTACTTTTAAAATCATTATTGCTATTTTTATAGAATAAAAGGGGAAAATTGGCTATTTAACATTTAGCCCATTTCTATTTCAATTACAGCCTTTTTTACCTTTCAATTTTAACCTCAAATTGGCCCAATTTCAGTCCCCAAATCGGACCAGCCCAATCCCTAAATTACCCGACCCCTGACCCAATTAAAAAACCCGCCCGGCTCATATTCAATCCAGGCCGTTGATCATTTTGATCAACGGCCATAATTCCCCCTTTCCTTTTTAATTTCCAAACCCCCCCAAACCCTAATCACTTCCACCTATCAGCCGCCTTTGAACTCCCTCGTCTCTCAAACTCTCTCGAACCCTCCTGGAACCCTAATCGTCTCCGACCCCTTTTCCACCGTGATTCCACCGGAATCCATGGCGTCTCAGGCCATGGACGGTCTGTACTCACCCTTTCTCACCATTAGACCTAAGCCATTCAAGGCTGTGAAGCCTGACTTCGATGGTTCTCTTCAAGATCTTCTCAGATTTGTAGATCTATGGCTTCTCCGGCCACTACTCCGTCGTATTCAAGCAATATGAGCCTTTTCGACTCAGGATCTGACTTTCCTCAAGACCTTTCTCATTTCTAGGGTTTTCTCTACAACCCTAAGCTGTTCGAGGTTCTTTACTTGCTTATTCTCCTAGCTCTGGAACATGTCTGTGTTCTATTGAACTTTTTAAAGGTTTTTCCCCAAATTCTCTTTTTTCAAAATCGTTTAATTTCGATTTAGGGTTTCCGAAAAGTTTCTTCAAAATACCCTTCTGATTCTTTTTGTTCTTTCTTTATGTGTGTTTGTCCGATTTCTTTTACTATGCATGTAATGTTCTTCTACTTTCTTTTCTCCTATGCTCACATGTTAATCTTTGCTATATGTGTTTACGATTGAGTTCTTTGATTTTGTTGGCGTTACTGTACTATGTTTGTATTCTTACTAAGCATGATTCATCTTGTTTTGCCTAAGTTTGTATCTTTTTCTTCTGAACTTGTTAAATTCTGAGTTTTTCAAACGTGTTCTCCATGCTCTTAACTGTGTATCTTGTTTGTTTGTTTCTCATGAGTCTTTGGAAAGGACTCCTGAGCCTCTATCAAGCGGCTTGCCTTCTCATCTCTATTGTCTGACTCAATTCGAAACCCTAAGATTTGGGGGTTTCTTGGCAATTTTGATTCTTGTGTGCGAGTTAGGGTTCCTCTTTGGGACCCTGGACTCTCAGACTCCTCGTGAGTCTACAAATTGGACTTGTACCACTTTTGCTTATGATTCTGAACCCCTCTTTGATTAAACCCTCTTCTAAATAATTTGACAATCCCTTCTTGATTTGTGTGTTTTATATATAAGGACTCTGCTTTCAAAAGGTTTTTCCAACTAATTGATTGATTCCGAAATCCTCTTAATAAGGTCCGACTGATTTTCTTTGATTGAATCTCCTTTACCTTTTCCTGACTTGGTTCATTCAAATTGAACTTGTAATTTTGGTTTCACTGGCTGTTTGATTGATTCCCTTTCCATAGTTGTCACAAACCGTGTACCATTGATTGTTTTCCTTAAATAACTTCTATGTATTTACCCCTTTTGTGCTACTTTGAAAAGTTTTAATTAAAATTTCTTTCCTTAACTGGCTTTTACCCGTCGAAATCAGAATCCCTTAACCAAAGGGAGACTGATTTCAATGATATATTCCTTGCCTTTCTTACTTGTTTCTCTGCACTATAAAAAGGACTGCCCCTCTGCACTTTTACACACGACTTCATTCTTCACACAACCTTCACACCACTAGTCTTTAAAATACTTGCACACTTGCAATACTGTTTTGAATTCGATATTCTGCTTTGCTTGGGATCTTTTGGAATTGCTTTGCTTGCAACTTGGCCTTTTCAAGACTACTGTTTTTACTTATTTCTTCTGAAACTGGTATGTTCTGAGTTAACATTCCTGCCTCACCCCTATGTGTTTACTTACAGTTTCTGCAATCCTGTTTACTTTACTGCGCATGATTCAATGATTTATGCTAATATGTTCCTTCCTTGCATCTGTTTCTATTGTAAATCCCTACCCCCCATTCCCCTCTATGTGTCTGAGTTAAGGTTCTTGGCCTGGCAGTACCCAAATTACTGCCCAGGTCAGAACCTGATCCTCAATGGATCCTAACTCCCAAGTTTTGGCTGACAGGCTGGTCAGGGGTGTGCCAGCATTCCCAATTGCTGGGCATGACCACCAGCCTGCCATGGCTTTCCTTAATTCCCCCCTATGCACTTACACTTATTCTTAGACTCTTAAGTTCTGCCCCCCTCTTATGAGCCTTGCTTTGGGACCTGGAGCTCCCTCTGAACTTGGACATTCGAGGGCTGGCTATTCCACACTGCACCATAATCTTAATTCTGCAATATAATTGGGTGTAAGCACTGCCTGGAGTTCATAAAGCTCCTTGGAACTTTGACACACCCAAAGGATGAGAAAGGCTTTTGGAAGTTTTGATCCTGGAAGTTGGTTTATCTCATATTGTTGGACTTTGAGTCTGAATTAGGCTGTTTGGTTGTAGCTGGAACTTCTGATGTAATTTTATTTCCTTACTTTTCCGATTCATTTTGGACTGTAATAATTTGTAATAACTATTGGGGACGGCTAGTGGAAAGGGATGGGAATGATTGTATGCAAAGGGTAGATAACTTGCCTATAGGATTTTTTAATTCCTGCATTCACATAGACAGCATGCCTATAGGTTACCTATAAACTTCTGCATTCTCATCTTAGATAACTTGCCTATAGGATTTTTAATTCCTGCATTCACATAGACAGCATGCCTATAGGTCATTTATTTCTGCATCTCTGCATATAGAAATCCTGTCTCTAAGTCCCTGCATTTCTGCATATAGAAATCATGATCATACGTTTCTTTTCTGCACTTCTGCATATACCTGTCATTAGGTAAACAATCATAGGTCTAATAATAATCAACTTCATTCTAGATACCATGCCTATTGGACTCTTGCATCTATGTAATCGTTTAAAACCAATAATGCTTAGATAACTTGCCTATAGTAATAATCAGTCGAATCAGCCTCGTCTATTTTATCTATACGTTTAAAACCAGTCATAAGTTCGTTTAAAATCTGCAGATCTTTTGTCTATAAAACCAGTGATCCTTTCTTTAAAATCAGTACGCTCCGCTAGATATCATGCCTATAGGTCTCACTTAGGCAAACCATTAGGTTTTTAATTAACTGTGTCAGCTCTGATAACTACAACCAGACAAGGCTAATTCGGACTCCTCATCTGAGAAATATGTGATAAATCAACCTGTCCTAATGCTTTTAAATTTAATTCAGACCATAACCAGTATTTGAAGTCATGCTATATATTTGCCTTTAAGTGAGGAGGCTTGTTTGAGCCTTAACTGCTGTTTGCTTCTCCCCTATTTGATTATGTGGTTTTGTTTGTCGCCTAGACTTTTATCCTTTTAAAACTTCTGAAAAGCCCCAACTCCCTCCCCTTTAGGATTAGTAGTCTCAATGCCTCCGGGACCGATAGGATCGGGACGGGTAATAACATGCAATAAGTAACGATACTATTCTGCGCTTTAATACCTTAATGGGGTGGGAAGGGTAGACATGGATATGATGATCACGCGATAACACCACGCGTATAATTGGTTACCGAGTGTTGCGTGGATGATCCATGTTATTTATAAACCTAGGACCCCCCTCCCTCCTTATTTACTTTCGTTATTGTTTTCTTTAAACTGTCAGTTTCCAGCTCTTTAAACCTTGTATTTCGCTTCAAATCATTTAAAACCTCTTTGAATTTCCAGCACTATTTTCTTTTTAAACTTCCGCCCATTTCACTTCTTTTGTCTGATTGTTTGCACTCGTTATTTGATCCTTATTTTTCTGCACTTATACATTCTTTTAAACAACTATGAAACCACCTATTTCCTGACTTCAGCTTGTTTATTTAACCTTTATACATTCCTACTTGTAATCGTTATGTGGAAGTTGTCTTGTATGTTTACCTGTTTTAAAGTCACAATTGTAACATGGCCGGGAACCACACTAGTGGATCTTGAGGGGTGCCTAACACCTTCCCCCTGAGATAATTTCAAGCCCTTACCCATTCTCTGGTTCTTCTTTCTTTTAAATTCTTAGTGTCCTAATACACTTAATCATTAGGTGGAGACTCTTCTAAATCTCAAAGCCAAATTCCCAAAAGGAATAGAGTTGTCTGCCCAAATGTCGTAAACCCGATTTCGCCTTTAGAAAAAGGGGGCATCGACAGCATGGCGACTCTGCTGGGGATTTCTTTAAGGCTTTTACCATTTCATGCTATTTGTGACTTTATGCTTCTTTATATGTCTTTACTTGTTTAAATGCCTTTAAGTATTTATTCCTTCTTCTACTACGAAACTGACTTGACTCTTTGTTTCTTTCCTTTATTAATGCTTTTCTTTACCACTTTCCTTTAATATTATTATAAATTATGAGAAACTGTTGTAATTATTACTTTATGAACGTGCAAATACGTGACAACTTGTTTGATTATTGTAACTGCATATTCAACATCATATTCTACTCGTGCCAAACAAAATACCATAATAACGCTTATAATGAGTGGTTGTGCCCTTACAATATCATCACCCTTAAATCTGGCAAAGGCATATTTGCGGTAAAACTAGTCGATCAACAGTGTAGTCGACGGTTCCATGCCTTTCCCTCTTGAGTTGTCCGCTCAAGGGCACCAGTCTAATACCTCATAGAAACCTTACTCTGTTTAACTGTGCATGCATCATGGTCAAACCTAGCCGAGTTAGTTATGTTGTCCGCATAATGACTTTAAGATAGCCTTGTCCAAAATTCACTAGGTTTCCCTAAGACCCAAACGGACATCATCACATTCTGTGCATTTATTTGGAGAACTAAATGCTTCATGCTGATTGTTGATATTAAATAGTCGAGTCTGGTGGGGGTAGGGTCTAACCCTTTTGTTTTGCAGAAAATGAGGCACGAGGTCCCTAGTTTCAATATGATTAGCACACCCCCACTCTTGCTGGACTGGTGGAGGAATCTTCCATCGAATGGCCAAATCAACGAGTGGAAAGAGAGAGCCGCCAAAGCTAGCGAAAAGTTGGAATATCTAGAATACAGTCTGCTGGAATTGGAAGGAAAAGTGAGGAAGAGAGTCACCGACTGCCAGAACTCTGAGGGAAACGAAGGAGAACACCTGGCAAAGGCATTTTTACTGGTGAACCTACGTGAGCTGGAGGATTTGATCAACGAGAGCATTCAACCTGGGGAAAGTCCTTCTGGGACCAAGTAGATAGGAGTTTATTTTTCGCTTTACAAATGTAATAAGGCCAATGGCCATTAGTGATTTTTATTTCTTGCATATTTAGTGTCGTTTTGGGATTCTTCTAATTTTATCAATAAAATGAGGCATTTAACATACTAAGTTCTCCAAATCAACTTGTCGCTAGGCCTACGTCGGGCACAAAGAGGTTCCCCAAATTAGGACACGCTTTATTTTTCCGCACTATGTGTTTAAATATTGCAACATTTTTTTATGATCTGCACTAACTTGTTACCTTTTTGTTTTTACTTTTTGTTTATTTATTCCCCCCCCCCCCCAAAGGTTAGTTCGTGCACTCTGGCATCATCCTCTTATTCCACAAGATTCAGAGGGGCATACCTCAACAATTGGACCATCAGAACAACCAGAGCCCGGCGAGCCTCGGGGTAGCAAGGCTGAACAAGCATCATGCACTATCTTTTATTTTACTAGTTAACTTTCCTTGCGCATTTTTAATTTCGCAATAAGATCTCCAAAGTTCAAAAACAGTTATGGAATTTATCAAAGCATTTCGATTTTCTTATAAATCTTACTCTTATTATTTTCTCTCATTACTTTACTTATACAGCATTACTATTACTTGTCTTGATGAACCAATGACTGTGACATGCAACGAGACTTAGAGGAAGATGATATACCGGAAGAGATTGTCAAAGAAGTTGAGAATTTTGAGAATAGACCTAAGTCCAACCTGGACGAGACGGAGATCGTCAATCTAGGAGATGCAGAGAACATCAAAGAAACACGAGTCAGCGTTCATTTGTCACCGTCTGAGAAGGAAGAGTATACAAAATTTCTAAAGGAATATGAGGACATATTCGCATGGTCATATGACGACATGACTGGTCTAAGCACGTCCATTGTGGCTCACAAATTACCGACTGATCCGGCCTGTCCGCCAGTGAAACAGAAGCTCAGAAAGTTCAAGCCAGACATGAGTTTGAAAATCAAGGAAGAAGTCACTAAGCAGGTCAAAGCTAAGGTCCTCCGGGTAGCAGAGTATCCGACATGGTTAGCCAATATTGTGCCAGTACCGAAGAAGGATGGGAAGGTCAGAATTTGCATCGACTACCGGGATCTCAACCGGGCCAGTCTAAAAGATGACTTTCCCTTGCCGAATATACACATCTTGATTGACAACTGCGCCAAGCATGAGTTGCAGACATTCGTTGATTGTTTTGCTGGGTACCATCAGATATGGATGGATGAAGAGGATGCTGAGAAAACGGCTTTCATTACGCCGTGGGGGATGTATTGTTACAAAATGATGCCGTTTGGGTTAAAGAATGCAGGGGCCACTTACATGAGGGCCATGACCATAATTTTCATGACATGATACACAAGGAGATCGAAGTGTATGTAGACGACGTCATCATCAAATCCAAGAAAGCCGCTGATCACATGGGAGATTTGAGGAAATTCTTCAATAGACTGAGAAGGTACAACCTGAAGCTGAATCCCGCAAAATGTGCATTTGGGGTTCCTGCGGGAAAACTACTTGGGGTCATTGTGAGCCGCCGAGGGATTGAGTTGGATCCATCAAAGGTCAAATCTATTCAAGAATTGCCGCCGCCGAAGAGCAAGAAGGAGGTTATGAGTTTCTTGGGGAGACTTAACTACATCAGCCGGTTCATAGATCAGTCCACTGTCATTTGTGAGCCGATCTTTAAGATGTTGAAAAAGGACGCCGCTACCAAATGGACTGATGACTGCCAGAAAGCCTTCGACAGAATCAAAGAGTACCTGTCAACACCGCCGGTTCTGGTTCCGCCCGAACCAGGTAGACCCCTGCTACTCTACCTTGCAGTATTGGATGGAGCGTTTGGTTGTGTTCTGGGGCAGCATGATGAAACGGGGAGAAAAGAGCAGGCCATTTATTATCTCAGTAAGAAGTTCACCCCGTACGAGGCCCGGTATTCCTTATTAGAGCGCACCTGTTGTGCTCTGACTTGGGTAGATCAGAAGTTGAGGCATTATTTCTGTGCTTACACCACGTATCTCATATCAAGAATGGACCCATTGAAGTATATCTTTCAGACGCCCATGCCCACCGGCAAGCTAGCCAAGTGGCAGATCCTGCTGAGTGAATTTGACATTGTCTACGTGACTCAGAAAGCAATCAAAGGACAGGCCCTAGCAGATCACCTCGCTAGAAACCCTGTGGATGGAGAATACGAGCCTCTAAAGACGTATATTCCTGATGAGGAGGTATCCTTCATAGGAGAGGACATTGTAGAATCCTATAACGATTGGTGGATGTTTTTCGACGGAGCAGCAAATTTTAAGGGAGTTGGCATAGGAGCAGTCCTAGTATCAGAAACCGGCCAGCATTATCCGGTATCCGCCAAGCTCAGGTTCCCATGCACCAACAATATGGCCGAGTACAAAGCTTGCATCTTGGGGCTCAAGATGGCCATTGACATGAACGTCCAAGAGTTGCTAGTGATTGGAGATTCGGATTTGCTTATACATCAGGTCCGAGAAGAATGGGCGACCAAGAACTCCAAGATACTCCCGTATTTGCATCATGTACAGGAGTTGAGAAAGAGGTTCATAAAGATAGAGTTCTGGCATGTTCCCAGAGTCCAGAATGAGTTTGCCGATGCATTGGCCACTCTATCATCCATGATTCAGCATCCAGATAAGAACTTCATAGACCCTATTCCAGTAAAGATTCATGATCAGCCAGCTTACTGTGCTCATATCGAGGAAGAAGCAGATGGAAAGCCTTGGTTTCACGACATCAAGGAATTTTTGGCCGAAGGAAAATATCCAGAGCTTGCAAATGCTATTCAGAAGCGCACTCTGCGAAGATTGTCCAACAATTTCTTCCACAGCGGAGGAATCCTATATAGGAGAACTCCAGATTTGGGTTTGCTAAGGTGTGTTGACGCAAAGGAAGCATCCAAACTGCTAGAGGAAATTCATGCTGGGACCTGTGGTCCACATATGAACGGTTTTGTCTTAGCCAAGAAGATACTCCGGGTAGGTTATTTCTGGATGACTATGGAAACGGACTGCATCCAGTATGTGCGAAAGTGCCACCGCTGTCAGATCCATGCAGACATGATAAAAGTGCCTCCAAATGAGCTTAATGCAACAAGCTCGCCATGGCCGTTCGCCACATGGGGAATGGATATTATCGGACCAATCGAACCTGCCGCATCAAATGGGCACAGGTTTATCCTAGTAGCAATTGATTATTTCACAAAATGGGTTGAGGCAGCATCTAACAGAGCAGTGACCAAGAAAGTCGTGGCAGACTTTGTCCGTGACCGTATCATTTGTCGATTCGGGATCCCAAAATCAGTCATTACTGTCAACGGTTCCAACCTCAACAGTGATTTGATGAAAGCCATGTGTGAAACCTTCAAGATCAAACACAAGAATTCCACAGCCTACATGCCTCAGATGAATGGAGCTGTAGAAGCCGCCAATAAGAACATCAAGAAGATATTGAGAAAGATGGTAGAAAAGCATAAACAGTGGCATGAGAAGCTGTCATTTTCTTTGTTAGGGTATCGCACCACAGTCCGCACATCGACTGGTGCAACTCCCTATATGCTAGTTTATGGTACGGAAGCGGTCATCCCCGCTGAGGTAGAAATTCCATCCCTAAGAATCATACAGGAAGCAGAAATCGACGATGCAGAATGGGTAAAGAGTCGTTACGAACAGTTAGCTCTCATAGATGGAAAGAGAATGAACGCGGTTTGCCATGGTCAACTTTACCAGAACAGAATGACCAGAGCCTTCAACAAGAGAGTCAGACCAAGACGGTTTACACCAGGGCAGCTGGTGTTGAAGAAGATTTTTCCACATCAAGATGAAGCCAAAGGGAAGTTCTCCCCTAACTGGCAAGGTCCATACATGGTTCATCGGGTTCTGACAGGAGGAGCCCTCATCCTTGCAGAAATGGACGGAGAAGTTTGGCCAAAACCAATAAATTCAGATGCAGTCAAGCGATACTATGTGTAACCATTTATGATTTCCTTATGTAATTTGAACTACGTCTGACCTGATTCCCGTTTAAGAGGGGATACGTAGGCAGCCTTATGGGTTCGGTCACAATTCAATAAAATTTTCATTTTCCCCCGCAATTGGAAACTGGGGCAGAATTTTGAGGAGGACCCTCAAAATTCCGAAGTAACTTCAGTCGATCATTGCAAGCAGCCATCACAAGCATCAACCCACTAAACTGGGGCAGAATTTTGAGGAGGGCCCTTAAAATTCCGTAGCAAGAAAGGTCGCAATGTTTTGAACCACGTCGCGGTCGTTGGTTCATCTAAAGCTGTATTTTTTTTATATAAATATATACATATATCATACCTTTAACAAAACTCATGCATGCTTACTATCGAAATCGCTTTGTTTGACAACGCTGCCCCGAGGGTACCTACAGTATCACTATAAACAGAGCCGAGCCAGTCAAGCGAAGCCAGCGGGAACGCGAACTAACCAGTCCCTTTACAAAACTCACGATTTATATTTGGATGCAGGCACCCAAGTCACAAATCAGCAAATCCATTTACACACTCGTACAGGAATACAACTCCCGAAATTATCGCTTCACAACCACTATCCATACACGATATCCCCAGCAGCCACAATGTCGCAATCAACGACCAGCTATCCGCTATCAGCTAAGAATCTTTTACTACTACTCGTCTCTCATCTTCCGCATAAGGCTACTATTCTGCCTTCCGAGGTTAAGCTCTACCTCCATTTGCATTTCTTGCATTGCATAAGGCTACTATTCCGCCTTCCGAGGTTAAGCTCTACCTCCATTTGCATTTCTTGCATTGCATAAGGCTACTATTCTGCCTTCCGAAGGCGTCATCGTTCAGAGGCACCATTTTCGTAGCCCGAGAACATCATGCCATGGCCTGAGGACCCCACTTTTATCTCCGCATCGCATTATTAAAAGGCATCATGGTTCGGAGGCATCATTCTCATGGCCCGAGAGCATCATTTCATAGCCTGCGAATCCTTTATTATGTGTTTCATGGCCCAGGACACCATAGTCCGAGGACGTCATCCTAATCGTCCAAAGACAACATTCATGGTCCAACGGGAACTTGCATCATGTTTAAATTTATGCACAACATATGCGCTCATGTTTTATTTGCAGGTAAACCGGCTAGCAACGACTGTTTCAGCAGGAGCGATCCCGCTCCAGTTTCCGCAGCCTTTTTAAATTCGTAGCAATGCTACCCAGATCCAAATATCTCGAAAAAATCTCCATCGGCAGGTTTCGCCGACGGGTCCTGAACTACATACGGTCTAATTCATGTAAAACCAAGGATATGTAGGCGGCTCAGGAACCCGAGCTCGGTCAAAATTCTTCAAATCGTTCGTTCGATCAAGTAAAACCAAGGATATATAGGCGGCTCAGGAACCCGAGCTCGCTCAAAATTCTTCAAATCGTTCGTTTGATCAAAATTGGCCATCATATCTTTACCCGATAACTCTTTCATCCTTCCCGGGTAAAGAGGGGCAACTGTTGATACCCAATTTTTCCCTATGTATTTTATATACAAAATACTTTCAAAATAGCATGTACATGCATATATAAGCATGCCCAAGAGTTTTGGTATTTTTTCCTAATTTTTAAAGATTTTAAAACCAATTTATTGTCTATTTTATCAGTACAAAATCCAATAGATATTCCCAAGATTATCATTTTGGTGAATAATTTATTTTTTATTTTCATATTTGCACCAAAATATAATTAAGGTAATTTTTGCATATTTTTACAAATTTATTTGGTATTTAAAAAGACTAAATTGCATATAACTGCAATTATAGCCTACTTTAAGATTAATAGCATTTTATAATTGTAAAATTAGTTCCAGTATTTTTCGATTAATATTTATATAGTATTTNTTTAACCTCAAATTGGCCCAATTTCAGTCCCCAAATCGGACCAGCCCAATCCCTAAATTACCCGACCCCTGACCCAATTAAAAAACCCGCCCGGCTCATATTCAATCCAGGCCGTTGATCATTTTGATCAACGGCCATAATTCCCCCTTTCCTTTTTAATTTCCAAACCCCCCCAAACCCTAATCACTTCCACCTATCAGCTGCCTTTGAACCCCCTCGTCTCTTAAAATCGCTCGAACCCTCCTGGAACCCTAATCGTCTCCGACCCCTTTTCCACCATGATTCCACCGGAATCCATGGCGTCTCAGGCCATGGACGGTCTGTACTCACCCTTTCTCACCATTAGACCTAAGCCATTCAAGGCTGTGAAGCTTGACTTCGATAGTTCTCTTCAAGATCTTCTCAGATTTGTAGATCTATGGCTTCTCCGGCCACTACTCCGTCGTATTCAAGCAATATGAGCCTTTTCGACTCAGGATCTGACTTTCCTCAAGACCTTTCTCATTCTAGGGTTTTCTCTACAACCCTAAGCTGTTCGAGGTTCTTTACTTGCTTATTCTCTTAGATCTGGAACATGTCTGTGTTCTATTGAACTTTTTAAAGGTTTTTCCCCAAATTCTCTTTTTTCAAAATCGTTTAATTTCGATTTAGGGTTTCCGAAAAGTTTCTTCAAAATACCCTTCTGATTCTTTTTGTTCTTTCTTTATGTGTGTTTGTCCGATTTCTTTTACTATGCATGTAATGTTCTTCTACTTTCTTTTCTCCTCTGCTCACATGTTAATCTTTGCTATATGTGTTTACGATTGAGTTCTTTGATTTTGTTGGCGTTACTGTACTATGTTTATATTCCTACTAAGCATGATTCATCTTGTTTTGCCTAAGTTTGTATCTTTTTCTTCTGAACTTGTTAAATTCTGAGTTTTTCAAACGTGTTCTCCATGCTCTTAACTGTGTATCTTGTTTGTTTGTTTCTCATGAGTCTTTGGAAAGGACTCTTAAGCCTCTATCAAGCGGCTTGCCTTCTCATCTCTATTGTCTGACTCAATTCGAAACCCTAAGATTTGGGGGTTTCTTGGCAATTTTGATTCTTGTGTGCGAGTTAGGGTTCCTCTTTGGGACCCTGGTCTCTCAGACTCCTCGTGAGTCTACAAATTGGACTTGTACCACTTTTGCTTATGATTCTGAACCCCTCTTTGATTAAACCCTCTTCTAAATAATTTGACAATCCCTTCTTGATTTGTGTGTTTTATATATAAGGACTCTGCTTTCAAAAGGTTTTTCCAACTAATTGATTGATTCCGAAATCCTCTTAATAAGGTCCGACTGATTTTCTTTGATTGAATCTCCTTTACCTTTTCCTGACTTTGTTCATTCAAATTGAACTTGTAATTTTGGTTTCACTGGCTGTTTGATTGATTCCCTTTCCATAGTTGTCACAAACCGTGTACCATTGATTGTTTTCCTTAAATAACTTCTATGTATTTACCCCTTTTGTGCTACTTTGAAAAGTTTTAATTAAAATTTCTTTCCTAAGTGGCTTTTACCCGTCGAAATCAGAATCCCTTAACCAAAGGGAGACTGATTTCAGTGATATATTCCTTGCCTTTCTTACTTGTTTCTCTGCACTATAGAAAGGACTGCCCCTCTGCACTTTTACACAAGACTTCATTCTTCACACAACCTTCACACCACTAGTCTTTAAAATACTTGCACACTTGCAATACTATTTTGAATTCGATATTCCGCTTTGCTGAGGATCTTTTGGAACCGCTTTGCTTGCAACTTGGCTTTTTCAAGACTATTGGTTTTTACTTATTTCTTCTGAAACTGGTATGTTCTGATTTAACTTCTCTGCCTCACCCCTATGTGTTTACTTACAGTTTCTGCAATCCTGTTTACTTTACTGCGCATGATTCAATGATTTATGTTAATATGTTCCTTCCTTGCATCTGTTTCTATTGTAAATCCCTACCTCCCATTCCCCTCTATATGTCTGAGTTAAGGTTCTTGGCCTGACAGTACCCAAATTACTGCCCAGGTCAGAACCTGATCCTCAATGGATCCTAACTCCCAAGTTTTGGCTGACAGGCTGGTCAGGGGTGTGCCAGCATTCCCAATTGCTGGGCATGACCACCAGCCTGCCATGGCTTTCCTTAATTCCCCCCTATGCACTTACACTTATTCTTAGACTCTTAAGTTCTGCCCCCTCTTATGAGCCTTGCTTTGGGACCTGGAGCTCCCTCTGAACTTGGACATTCGAGGGCTGGCTATTCCACACCGCACCATAATCTTAATTCTGCAATATAATTGAGTGTAAGCACTGCCCGGAGTTCATAAAGCTCCTTGGAACTTTGACACACCCAAAGGATGAGAAAGGCATTTGGAAGTTCTAATCCTGGAAGTTGGTTTATCTCATATTGTTGGACTTTGAGTCTAAATTAGGCTGTTTGGTTGTGGCTGGAACTTCTGATGTAATTTTATTTCCTTACTTTTCCGATTCATTTTGGACTGTAATAATTTGTAATAACTATTTGGGACGGCTAGTGGAAAGGGATGGGAATGATTGTATGCAAAGGGTAGATATCTTGCCTATAGGATTTTTTAATTCCTGCATTCACATAGACAACATGCCTATAGGTCATTTATTTCTGCATCTCTGCATATAGAAATCCTGATTCTAAGTCCCTGCATTTCTGCATATAGAAATCATGATCATAGGTTTCTTTTCTGCACTTCTGCATATACCTGTCATTAGGAAAACAATCATAGGTCTAATAATAATCAACTTCATTCTAGATACCATGCCTATAGGACTCTTGCATCTATGTAATCGTTTAAAAGCAATAACTGATGTTCTAGACGTCAATACCACACAAGAGGTGGGGGGGGGGGGGTGATTCGTGTGGTACCTAATTTTTGCACTAGACTGGTTCTTCTAGATGTAATTACTAAGACTGTTTGCGGAATTAAGAGTGCATAAAATAAAGAACACAGAGATTTATACGTGGAAAACACCTGGCTCAAAAGGTGAAAAAACCACGACCTACTACTCAGTAGGATTTTCCCAAACTTCCACTAAAATCACTGAGCCAAAACTGCATTAACAAAACTCTTTGTAAACCTAAGGATTAAACTCTAATCCCAGTGTGGCACACAGCCTCAACTGCTGCGACACTTTCAAGTTAACTCTAACTTGAATACTCAAAGTACCTAATACAATTGCTTCTATGAAAGCTGAAAGGTACAATATGAAACACCTACTACAATTGAACTAGATTAAAAGAAAGACACAATGGAATTGGTTCTTCTATCTTGTCCAAGTAGCTTATGGAATGCACACTTGAATCTCACGTAAATTGCTTGCAAAAAGCCTTGCTATTTTGCTCTTCAATTTAGTTTCACTTCTGCGTTTGTGCAATCACTGTAAAAGAGAACAATCATTATTATTTATAGAGTTAGTAATCAGAGCTTGAGTAAAACTCGAATTGCTAATCCTTCATCAAATTCGAGTCCTATAACAATTCAAACTCCAATCCTTATTCTTGATCCGGATGTAGTTCTCTTCACATAAGGAGACTTCAACTCCTTATTCTATGCAACCTTTTCGATCAACTCAGAAGATATTGTTGCTTACCCTTAAGACTTATCTTCACACGTATGTCACATGTATAAGTATATCAACACTGTGTCTGTCTCACATGATGGACCTGATTCGTGACTGAGTTCATTTTGTCAATCTTCAAAACTTCATCTGAACTTGGGCCAACAAATTCTCCCTTTTCGATGATGACAAACTCTGTGCTTTTATTGATCAAAGACCCTGCGGAATGCAAAGTAAAGCACAATATCTCTTCCCCCTTTTGGCATCATCGAAAAGTTGCACATTATATGAATCCCAGATGTTAATTATTAATCATGGCCACTGGGGCAACTGCAAGTCAAAACATGATTCAGTAAATCAATAATCAACTTCACAAGAAATTTAGCTATTAAGATAAGAAGTTTCATAAAACAAGAGAAAACAAAGCACATTGTCATTGATTAGGAGGTGTTTCTACAAAACAGACCACAAAAAGAAAAACAAACATCCAACCATGAGCAAAAAAACAGAGAAAAGTCCCGAATCTGGGTCACTGAGGGGGTTTCTAAACTGGTTCTAGGGCTTGGAGGAACTAGAGGGTTGGGATTGAAGAAGATTAAGCATTGTTTGGAGCATCCCTTCACTATTTCCCTTTTCCTTTGCTAGCTCAGCTTTGAGGCCATTTCTTTCACTTTCTAGTTCAGCAATGCGAGCCTGGAGCCTAGCAATTTCTGCATCTTTTGTTTCACACTCTAGAACCAATGCCCTAACTTTGTTGTTCACAGGAGTCTTCAAGGATGAACCAGGTTCAACTGGGGTTACACTTAGCAGATAGTCACAAGCCTACAGAGTTTTGATTCCAAAGTGCTCTTTGCTGGAGGCCATCTCCCACTTTTTCAATGGCACATCTAACTTGGCCAAGACAGTTGTCAGTATAAACCCATAAGGTGTGGCATGAGCCTTGGAGCCATTGATGACTCTATCCAGCAGCTTGACAATGAAAGCAGGCCAGTTAATCTGCTTTCCTATCACAAGACACTCCAGAAGGACCAGGTCCATATAATTTGCAGTGTGCCTTCTCTCCTGTCTGGGCAGCAAACACTTGTTCACAAACTCAAAGAGCACCTTGTGCTCAGGCTTCATTTCACTCTTTTGCAAAAATCTAGCCTTAGGCACTTCTTCAGCAGACTTGGTATCACAGAAATTTCTAGTGATTTGGAGAGCAGTAGGAAGAGAATCTGGAAAAGGCCACCTTTGCCTAGTATAGTCATCATAGCCCTCACAGGGTATGTCTAGAATTCTGCCCAATTTAGGTGCATCAAACTGCACCTCTACTCCCCTCACCAAGCTTGTAACAACCCCATTCACCACAGTGGCATTTGCCATAAACTCGATCAGCTCTTTCCTTGCCAGCCTGCCATCCAGTTGAAGAACCATGTCCTTCCACCCCTGTGCATCCAGGGCATCAACCAATCTTTTCATGCCTGGCTCCTCCAGGTCTTTCTGAATTCTTCCTTTCAATATTTTTCGTCTGCCAAAAAGGACAAATCTGTCCTGTTCTTTTTCAGATTCCTCTTCTTCTTCCTCTCCACTCCATGCTTCTTCTTCTTCAGGAACTTTCACTTATTTCCTTTGACTGCAGACCTGGTTCTTTTAGCCGGGGAGGGTTCAGCAGATACAGGTTCTGAAGACTTCTTTGTATAAGTCTTGGATCTTTTTGGTGTAGGAGTGGGAACCTCCTCAGTTGTACCTCTTTCCTGATGGACCAATTCCATCTCCTCCTCCTCCTCTTCTTCTGCAACCACAGAACTTTCCACAACTTTAGCTTTTCGCTTTTCCTTCGTCTTTTTCTTGCTTGCCTCTAAGGTTTTCTGCAACTCAGCCTCACTTTGCTTTACCCTGCTTCTAGTAGCTTTCACCTTTGGTACTGGAGGGACAGTAGACTTAGGAGATACACCTTGCTCTTCTTTGTTGGCTTAGAGGCGGTTGGAGCCTTTTGAGAAAAAGCTTTGCGCTTCTTGGGATCATAGCTTGCCCCAACCTTCTTCAGAATGTCAGCCAAGGTTTCTTCCACAGATGAACCAGGTTCATCTTGTTGTTCACTCAGATGTACAAGGCCTTCAGCAGCCTCCCCAGTTTCACTTCCCCTTGGCTTGTTGCCACCCTCCTCTATTCCTCCACAAATAGCAAGAATTTTATCTTTCTTTTTCTTTCCCTTTCTACTCGACTCTCCCTCACTTACATCTCTCACAGAACCCACCAACACAAACCTATTGTCTACCTTCTCAACCACATCAGAAAAAATATAACATGTATTTACCTCCCTAGGGTTTTCTTGATTCTTGTTTGAGTCAGAAGACCCACGTTCTTCTCCATCGCTTGCAGAAACAAATGCTTCAGACTTAGAACTCGAGTCAGATGATTCCTTTTCAGAGCTCTCCTTTTTCTGGCTGGCTCTCAGTTTTTCGTTTAAAGCCGTTCTCATAGCACCAGTAGCCACAGTCTTTCTTTCCAACATTTTGTGCCGGCAAAATCTTGGTTTAGGATTGTCGCTAGGAGGTGCAGATGAGGGTGTGTTAGGAGATACTAGTGGGGGAGTTCCTGGATTTTCTTGAGGAGTAGTCATGGTGAAGAATTTCTGGAGAATTTTTGGGGATTTTTAGAGAGAAGGATGATGATTTGAGGTTTAAGGCTTAATGATGGTTATGTACTAGAATGGGAGTATGTGGAGTGTATTTAAAGTGGAGTATGATTAGGTGCAGTAACAGCAACCTTTTCGCAGTGGTCAATCAAAAGTCTAATCCCTTTAAGACTCCGGTCTTTTAGTGATAAATAGGTGACGCTTGGTTTTAGAAAATAGTCCCGTTTTCTTTAGAATTCTAGGAGAATGAAACTGGTTCAATGCTCAACGGTTCTATTTTTAGGAGTTTGGATAGAATAGGACTTCTGCTCATAATTGGAATATTTATTTTTCTAATTGTGCAAAGTATAGAAACATACCTGACCTTTTCTCATGAGCATATACTGATGAACCAGGTTCTTCAAGTAGAACTTCTCTTGATTATGCCTCATATATCAGAATAGAAAAAAACTTTGTAAGAGATCAATGAATTAATCTAAACACACGTCACAGGAGTATACTGATTAGAGTATGAGACTGAGTAAGAATTAGTCTAGATATTTACATAAAGTCAGAACTTCTAACCAAAAATGTGATTTTTTTTATTTTTTTTTCGTTTCATTTTTTTTTCATTGCATTCTGAACTGGTTCCTTTTTAGGTGATCTTAAAAATCCCTAATTCCAACCTGTTCCTTTCAATGTTTTCCCTATTCAGTGCTTTGGTGAAGATGTCAGCTATTTGTTTATCAGTAGCACAGAATTCTATTGAGATTAATCCTTTCTCATAATTATCTCTCAAGAAGTGGTGTCTAACATCTATGTGCTTGGTCCTTTTATGATGAACATGGTTCTTTATCATACTTATAGCACTAGTGTTATCACATAATATTGGTATGCATCCCACTTCAATTCCAAAATCTACCAATTGTTGTTTAATCCACATACTCAGCTTCAGCAGTAGATAGGGCTACTGAATTTTGCTTCTTGGTAGCCCATGATACAAGACATGAACCAAGGAAGTGTGCCATACCTGAGGTGCTTTTTCTATCCACTAGGAAACCTGCATAGTCAGCATCAGCATATCCTACTAGATTGAAGTTACTACCTTTAGGGTACTAAAGACACAATTCAGTAGTGCCTTTCAGATATCTCAATATCCTGTTGACAGCAGTCAAGTGAGACTCTTTTGGATTTGCCTGAAAACGAGCACATAGCCCTACACTGAAAACAATGTCAGGTCTACTGGCAGTAAGATACAAGAGTGAACCAATCATACCCCTATACAACTTCTGATCAACTGATGAACCAGGTTCATCAATATCTAATTTAGTGGCAGTTGCAATAGGTGTATCTATTTCTTTAGAATCCTCCATTTTAAACTTCTTGATTAGTTCTTTTGTATACTTCTACTGATGAATCATGGTTCCATTTTGGCTCTGTTTGATCTGCAACCCTAAGAAGAAGTTAAGCTCACCCATCATGCTCATTTCAAATTCACTTCCCATTAGTTTTGCAAAATCTTTGCTTAGCTTGTCAGTGGTGGCCCCAAAGATTATGTCATCAACATAAATTTGTACAATAAGAAGGTCCTTACCTTTTCCCCTTACTATCGATTTTACCTCTCTTGTACCCATGCTCCAGTAGGAACTTTGACAGTCTTTCATACCATGCTTTTGGTGCCTGTTTGAGTCCATAGAGAGCCTTGTCCAGCTTGTACACATGTTCAGGACATTCTTTGCTTTCATACCCTGGGGGTTGTTTCACAAACACTTCTTCACTTAAGTAGCCATTCAGGAAGGCACTTTTGACATCCATTTGATGAAGAGTGAATTCCATATGTGTTGCAAAGGCTATGAGAAGCCTGATTGCCTCTAGTCTTGCAACTGGAGCAAATGTCTCATCATAGTCTATTCTTTCCTCTTGGCTGTAACCTTGGACTACCAACCTTGCCTTGTTCCTTGTAACAGTTCCATCTTCATCAAGTTTGTTCCTAAAGACCCACATTGTACCAATGACTGATCTGCCCTTGGGTCTTGGAACTAGGTGCCAAACTTGACTTCTTTCAAACTGGTTTAGTCCATCCTGCATTGCATTCACCCAATCTGCATCCTGCAAAGCCTCAACAATATTTTTAGGTTCAATGAGAGATATGAAAGCATCAAAAGCACATAGATTCTTTAATTGTGATCTGGTTTTGACTCCAGATGTTGGATCAGTGAGAATGTTCTCAATGGGATGAGAACTTTGATACTTGTGAGGTTTTACAACCAACTGGCTTCTGCTGGATGTTTCAGCCATTTGATGAGGAACAGGTTCATGAAGAGGTTCCTTCAAGGAGTTTATTTCAATTCCTCTTTGACTTCTTCCCCCTGTCAGGTTGCCCTGTAAGGAAGAACCCGATCCATCACATGTTCCTTCTGTAGGTGTCACTTTGACTTGAGCTAATGCTTCAGTCAAGTCCTTGACTAGTCCAATGGCTTCATCTTCATGTTCCTGTCTCTCAGAAAGAATGTTAGTTTCATCAAATACTACATGCACACTTTCTTCTACACATAGAGTTCTTTTATTAAATACTTTATAAGCTTTACTATGTGAAGAATATCCCAAGAATACTCCCTCATCACTTCTGGGATCAAACTTTCCTAGGGAGTCTTTTCCATTATTGTGCACATAGCACTTGCAACCAAATGCCCTAAGATGGGATATATTTAGTTTTCTCCCTTTAAGTAACTCATAGGGAGTCTTCTCTACTAGAGGTCCGATCATGCATCTATTTATGATGTAACATGCAATGTTTACAGCCTCTGCCCAAAAGCTGTGAGGCAATTTGCTAGATAGTAACATTGTTCTAGACATATCCTCAAGAGTTCTATTTTTCCTTTCAACTACTCCATTTTGTTGTGGAGTCCTAGGTGCAGAGAAGTTGTGATCTATGCCATTTTCATCACAGAACTCAACAAACTTAAAGTTTTCAAACTCAGTTCCATGATCAGACCTAATGGATGCAAGTTGATTTCCTAATTGTTTCTGAGTTTTCCTAACAAATGCAGAAAACACGTCAAATGCTTCATCTTTGGAAGTTAGAAATAAAACCCAGGTGAATCTAGAATAGTCATCAACTAGCACCATTACATACTTCTTTCCACCTCTGCTCATGGTTCTCATTGGACCACATAGATCCATATGAACCAGTTCCAACGTCTTGGACGAACTTACCATTTTCTTGGATTTGAAGGATGACCTTACCTGCTTCCCCCTTGCACATGCCTCACAAATTTTGTCTTCCTTGAACTTGATATTAGGTAACCCTATAACCAAGTCCTTGGAAACTAATTTGTTTAGCTAATTTAGACTGGCATGACCAAGTGTTTTGTGCCACAGGAGGGGATCATTAACCAACACACTTAAACAAGTGAGTTCATTTCCTGAAAGAGTGGACAAATCTACAATGTAAATATTGTTAACTCTTCTTCCCTACAAAACACTCTTGTCAGTGGTAAGGTTAATCACAAAGCATTTGGTGGAGGTAAAAGCCACAAGGTTACCTCTGTCACACAGTTGTGACACACTTATTAGGCTATATTTCAAGCCATCTATCAGGTAGACATTCTCTATGGAATGAGAATCTGTTTTGCCTACCTTTCCAACCCCAATGATCTCACCTTTCTTTCCATTACCCAAGGAGACATTACCTCCCTTTAGGTCCTCAAGTGAAAGGAACTGGTCCTTGTCCCCAGTCATATGTTTTGAGCAGCCACTATCCATATACCATATTTGGCTCCTCCCTTTCACTTGGACCTGCAAAAGGAAATCAGGGGTTAGTCTTAGGAACCCAATCTAGTTTGGGTCCCTTTCTATGGGCAAAAGGATGAATCAGAATCTTTCTTGCCCAACTAGGCAGCTTGTGCTTTTCTTGAACAAAAGCTTTGTTTCTTTGACTGGCCTTTTCTTGCAATTCATATTTGTAATGGCCAGTCATACCACAGTGTGTGCAGATGCAGATTTTATTTTCAGGAAGAGTGAGGTACTTGCTTTTTGGATCCCATTTTAGAGCTTGAGTCCCATAGCCAAGTCCTCTTTTGTTACTGCTATGATGCTCTTGCAACCAGGAGAGAGCATCAGAAGCCTTGTTCCACTTGCAAGTTCTGTCTAGTTCATGTTTACCTTTCCTAGATCTTCTTTCAAGACGTTAATGACTTCATCGTTCTTGTATAATTCATCTTTCATTTTTCCCAAATTTTCTTCTAGAGTGAGGTATGTGTGATCAGCTTTCTTCTTTCCTGTTTCTAATTTCAGTTTTAAGTTTTCAGATCTAAGCTCTAGGACACTGTTGTCAAGTTCAAGAACCTGGTTCTTCAACTCAGCATTTTTGTTATCACTCTCATTTGCCCTAGACTCTAGACTTTTACATTTTGCTTTTAGAATCACACATTCCCTAGACAGAACTTGCTTCTCATTATTAATTATCTCAGACTCATCAATGAAGTCTATTAATAGCTCGGCCAGCCTTTTTTAGACAAGAATTTAATCTTGTCTTTGAGATGAAGAATACTTACCTCTTGTTCATCATATGATTCTCCGATGGCCATTAGTGCTTGTTCCTGCTCAGCTTCATCTTCTGAGTCTTCATCTGAGGTTTTCCCCAAGCAGCAACCATTGCCTTGGTTGAACCTTTGTTTTTCTTTGGTTGAACCTGTTCCTTTTTCCTGTTTCTTCGTTCAGCTCTTTCTTTCTTCCACTCAATTTCCCATTGAGGGCAGTTTTTGATCATGTAGTCATTCTTACCACACTTGTAGCATCCCTCATTGGTCTGTTTCTCCGGAGCTCTTGTTTTATTGAAGTTTGTACCTCTTGAAGAACCCTTTCCTCTCATCAGGTACTTCTTGAAATCCCTAGTGATCATAGCCACTTCATCATCTTCCAAATCTGCACCTTCAGCAATTTTGAGAGCTAAGCTTCTCTCCTTTTTGGGAGTATCCATCTTCATGGTTTGCCTTCTAAGTTCATAGGCAGTGAGATTTGCAATTAGCTCATCCAACTTAAGAGTGGCAATGTTCTTTGATCGAATAGCTGTGATTTTGCTTTCCCAAGTGATTGGCAGTACCCTTGTCAAAATCTTCTCAACTTTGTCTTCTTCAAGAATAACCCTTCCAAGAGACTTAAGTTCATTTGTTAGTGTTGTGAACCTTGTGTACATCTCCTGGATAGTTTCTCCTTCCTTCATGGTGAAATTCTCATATTGAGAATATAGCAGTGTTCCTCTTGATCTCTTTACTTGAGGAGTTCCTTTATGAGCCACTTGTAAAGTATCCCATATCTCCTTAGCAGTGGTGCAGCTTTGAATCCTGCTGTACTCGTCTGGTCCTAGTCCACATACAAGCCATTTCTTGGCCTTGGCATTCTTTTCCCATTTATTCAAATCTTCAGCAGTGCAGTCAGCTATTGTCTTTTGCACATCCACTCCTTTAGCATTTTTCTTTGTAGTATCCAAGGGACCATCAGTGACTATGTCCCAGAGTTCATAGTCTTCTCCTATGATGTGGTCTCTCATCCTGTTCTTCCACCAGGAATAGTACTGGCCACTGAAGAGTGAAGGCTAGCAGTGGATTGCCCTTCCCAGTTCCCAGGTGGTGCACCCATTGTTGTTCTTCTCCTAAGGTGTTAGCCTCTTCAAGGATAACCTGCTCTAATACCAATTGATGTTCTAGACGTCAATACCACACAAGAGGGGAGGGGGGGTGATTTGTGTGGTACCTAATTTTCGCACTAGAAGAACCTGGTTCTTCTAGATGTACTTACTAAGACTGTTTGCGGAATTAAGAGTGCATAAAATAAAGAACACAGAGATTTTTACGTGGAAAACACCTGGCTCAAAAGGTGAAAAAACCACGACCTACTACTCAGTAGGATTTTCCCAAACTTCCACTAAAATCACTGAGCCAAAACTGCATTTACAAAACTCTTTGTAAACCTAAGGATTAAACTCTAATCCCAGTGTGGCACACAGCCTCAACTGCTGCGACACTTTCAAGTTAACTCTAACTTGAATACTCAAAGTACCTAATACAATTGCTTCTATGAAAGCTGAAAGGTACAATATGAAACACCTACTACAATTGAACTAGATTAAAAGAAAGACACAATGGAATTGGTTCTTCTATCTTGTCCAAGTAGCTTCAGGAATGCACACTTGAATCTCACGTAAATTGCTTGCAAAAAGCCTTGCTATTTTGCTCTTCATTTTAGTTTCACTTCTGCGTTTGTTAAATCACTATAAAAGAGAACACTCATTATTATTTATAGAGTTAGTAATCAGAGTTTGAGTAAAACGCGAATTGCTAATCCTTCATCAAATTCGAGTCCTGGAACAATTCAAACTCCAATCCTTATTCTTGATTCGGATGTAGTTCTCTTCACATATACAGACTTGCATTGCCACCTAGCTTATCGGGAGTTCAGCCGGTGTTCCATGTTTTCATGCTCCGAAAGTATTATGGTGACTCGTCACATGTGTTAAATTTTAGCTCAGTGCAAGTGGACAAGGATTTGACCTATGTTGAGGAGCTTGTGGCTATTTTGGACAGGTAAGCCCGAAGTTGAGGTCGAAAAATATTGAATCGGTAAAGGTTCAGTGGAGAGATCAACCGATCAAGGAGGTGACTTGGGATATCTGGAATGATATGCGAAGCCGATATCCTCACCTTTTTGGCACTTCCTATATGTCTTTGTACTCGTTCGAGGACGAACATATAGTTTTAGAGGGGGTGAGTGTAACGATACGATCGGGCATTTTTGTTATTTTAGCCCTATTTNAACTGCTGCGACACTTTCAAATTAACTCTAACTTGAATACTCAAAGTACCTAATACAATTGCTTCTATGAAAGCTGAAAGGTACAATATGAAACACCTACTACAATTGAACTAGATTAAAAGAAAGACACAATGGAATTGGTTCTTCTATCTTGTCCAAGTAGCTTCAGGAATGCACACTTGAATCTCACGTAAATTGCTTGCAAAAAGCCTTGCTATTTTGCTCTTCATTTTAGTTTCACTTCTGCGTTTGTTAAATCACTATAAAAGAGAACACTCATTATTATTTATAGAGTTAGTAATCAGAGTTTGAGTAAAACGCGAATTGCTAATCCTTCATCAAATTCGAGTCCTGGAACAATTCAAACTCCAATCCTTATTCTTGATTCGGATGTAGTTCTCTTCACATAAGGAGACTTCAACTCCTTATCCTATGTAACCTTTTCGATCAACTCAGAAGATATTATTACTGACCCTTGAGACTTATCTTTACACGTATGTCACATGTATAAGTATATCAACACTGTGTCTGTCTCACATGATGGACCTGGTTCATGACTGAGTTTATTTTGTCAATCTTCAAAACTTCATCTGAACTTGGGCCAACAATAACGCTTAGATAACTTGCCTATAGGAATAATCAATCAAATCAGCTTCGTCTATTTTATCTATACGTTTAAAACCAGTCATAAGTTTGTTTAAAATCTGCAGATCTTTTGTCTATAAAACCAGTGATCCTTTCTTTAAAATCAGTACGCTCCGCTAGATATCATGCCTATAGGTCTCACTTAGGCAAACCATTAGGTTTTTAATTAACTGTGTCAGCTTTGATAACTACATCCAGACAAGGCTAATTCGGACTCCTCATCTGAGAAATATGTGATAAATCAACTTGTCCTAACGCTTTTAAATTTAATTCAGACCATAACCAGTATTTGAAGTCATGCTATATATTTTCCTTAAGTGAGGAGGCCTGTTTGAGCATTAACTGTTGTTTGCTTCTCCCCTATTTGATTATGTGTTTTTGTTTGTCGCCTAGACTTTTATCCTTTTAAAACTTCTGAAAAGCCCCAACTCCCTCCCCTTTAGGATTAGTAGTCTCAATGCTTCCGGGACTGATAGGATTGGGACGGGTAATAGCGTGCAATAAGTAACGATACTATTCCGTGCTTTAATACCTTAATGGGGTGGGAAGGGTAGACATGGATAGGATGATCACGCGATAACACCACGCGTATAATTGGTTACCGAGTGTTGCGTGGATGATCCATGTTATTTATAAACCTAGGACCCCCTCCCTCCTTATGTACTTTCGTTATTGTTTTCTTTAAACTGTCAGTTTCCAGCTCTTTAAACCTTGTATTTCGCTTCAAATCATTTAAAACCTCTTTGAATTTCCAGCACTATTTTCTTTTTAAACTTCCGCCCATTTCACTTCTTTTGTCTGATTGTTTGCACTCGTTATTTGATCCTTATTTTTCTGCACTTATACATTCTTTTAAACAACTATGAAACCACCTATTTCCTGACTTCAGCATGTTTATTTAACCTTTATACATTCCTACTTGTAATCGTTATGTGGAAGTTGTCTTGTATGTTTACCTGTTTTAAAGTCACAATTGTAACATGGCCGGGAACCACACTAGTGGATCTTGGGGGATGCCTAATACCTTCCCCCTGAGATAATTTCAAGCCCTTACCCATTCTCTAGTTCTTCTTTCTTTTAAATTCTTAGTGTCCTAATGCACTTAATCATTAGGTGGCGAATCTTCTAAATCTCAAACCCAAATTCCCAAAAGGAATAGAGTTGTCCGCCCAAATGTCGTAAACCCGATTTAGCCTTTAGAAAAAGGGGGCATCGACACCAGGTTGACCCAGAAGGGTACCCAGTTCAGGTGGTCTGACGAGTGTGAGGCGAGCTTTCAGAAGCTCAAGACAGCTTTGACTACGACGCCTGTGTTGGTATTGCCTATAGGTTCAGGGCCATATACAGTATATTGTGACGCATCTCGTATTGGTCTTGGTTCGGTGATGATGCAGGATGGCAAGGTCATTGCTTATGCTTCGCGACATTTGAGGATTCACGAGAAGAATTATCCAGTTCATGATTTGGAGTTAGCAACCATTGTTCGCGTGCTGAAGATTTGGAGGCACTATTTATATGGCGTGTCATGTGAGGTGTTCACGAATCACAAGAGTCTGCAGTATTTGTTCAAGCAGAAGGAGCTAAATTTGAGACATAGACGGTGGTTGGAGCTATCGAAAGACTATGATATCACCATCTTATATCATCCGGGGAAGGCCAATGTAGTGGCTGATGCTTTGAGTAGAAAGTCAGCCAGCATGGGCAGTCTTGCGTATATTCCGGTCAGTGAGAGACCACTTGCTTTGGATGTTCAGGCTTTAGCCAATCAGTTCGTGAGGTTGGATGTTTCTGAGCCTAACCGTGTGTTAGCTTGTACAGTCACTCGTTCTTCATTATTTGAGTGTATCAAAGATCGACAGTATGATGATCCTCATTTGTGTGTCCTTAGGGACACAGTGCGGCACGGTGGTGCCAAGCTGGTTACATTAGGAGATGATGGAGTTTTGATGATGCAGAGTTGAGTTTGCATGCCTGATGTGGATGGACTTCGAGAGCTGATTCTAGAAGAGGCCCATAGCTCCCGATACTCTATTCATCCGGTTGCTGCTAAGACGTATCAGGATTTTCGGCAACATTACCGGTGGAGGAGGATGAAGAAAGATATTGTTGCATATGTGGCTCGGTGTTTGAACAGTCAGCAGGTAAAGTACGAGCATTAGAGACCTGGTGGTTTGTTTCAGAGGATTGAGATTCCTGAGTGGAAGTGGGAGCGTATCACTATGGACTTCGTTGTTAGACTCCCACGGACTCAGAGGAAGTTCGACACAGTGTGGGTTATTATAGATAGGCTGACCAAGTCAGCGCATTACATTCCTGTGGCAGTTTCCTATTATTTTGAGCGGTTGGCATAGATCTATATCCCGGAGATTGTTCGTCTTCATGGTGTGCCCGTGTCTATCATTTCTGACTGAGGTACGCAGTTTACCTCGCATTTTTGAAGGGCAGTTCAGCGTGAGTTGGGCACACGGGTCGAGTTGAGAACAACATTTCATCCTCAGACGGACGGACAGTCCGAGCGTACTATTCAGATTTTGGAGGATATGCTCCGAGCTTGTGTTATTGACTTTGCAGGCTCGTGGGATCAGTTCTTACCTTTAGTGGAGTTTTCCTACAACAACAGCTATCAGTCGAGCATCCAGATGGCTCCCTATAAGGCATTATATGATAGGCGGTGTCGGTCGCCGGTTGGGTAGTTTGAGCCGGGAGAGGCTCGGTTGTTGGGTACGGATCTAGTACAAAATGCCTTGGAAAAGGTTAAGATCATTCAGGATTGGCTTCGTACAGCTCAGTCCAGTCAAAAGAGTTATACCGACCGTAAGGTTCGTGATGTGGCATTCATGGTCGGAGAGCTAGTGTTGCTTCGGGTGTCGCCTATGAAGGGCGTGATGAGATTTGGAAAGAAGGTTAAGCTAAGCCCTAGATTCATTGGTCAGTTTGAGATTCTTGATTGAGTGGGAGAGGTGGCTTATAGACTTGCATTTCCACCTAGTATATCAGCTGTGCATCCAGTATTTCATGTGTCCGTGCTTCGGAAGTATCACGGCGATACGTCCCACGTGTTAGACTTCAGCACTTTCCATTTGGACAAGGACTTATCATATGTGGAGGAGTCGGTAGCTATTCTAGACCAGCAGGTTCGTCAGTTGAGATTGAAGAGTTTTCCTTCGGTTCGTGTTCAGTGGAGGGTCAGCCTGTTGAGGCAGCTACCTGGGAGTCTGAGTCCGATATGCGGAGCCGATATCCCCATCTTTTCTTCGACTCGGGTACTTTTCTTATGTCCGTTCGAGGACGAACGGTTGTTTTAGAGGTGGAGAATGTGATGACCCTTCACTCGTTTTGAAAGTAAATTCTGTGTTTTGAGGTCTTAAAACCCTTTTTTTGTCTCACCTCGATTTGCGTGCGTAGTCTGGGCACATTTCCGGAAAGCTTTTATGTGAAATCTAAGTAAAAAAAGGAAATTGGCCTTTAAAATTGATTAAAGTTGACTTTGGTCAACTTTCTTGGTAAACGGACCCGGACTCGTGATTTGACGGTCTCGTAGTGTCCGTAGTAAAATATGGGACTTGGGCATATGCCCGGAATCGAATTCCGAGGTCCAAAGCCCGAGAAAATAATTTTTAAAGAAAATTGTTTGCTGGAAAATATAAAGGCTTTTAGAAGTGAATTGATGCAATTTCTTAATGGTATCGGGCCTGTATCTTGGTTCCGGAGCCCTGTACAAGTTTAAAATAATAATTTGGTTGAATCAATGGTATTTGGTAAGAATCAGAGTTCGTTTGGTATAAAACGGAACTACAGTTGAGAAAATAGAAATTTTAATGTTCTTGAGAGATTTCATGAATTTGAGGTTTAATTCATAGTGGTTGATGTTATTTTGAAGATATGATCGCACGAGCAAGTCCGTGTGATGTTTTTGGACTTGTGTTCATGTCTGGTTTGAAGCCCCGAGGGATCGGGGTGAGTTTTGGATAGGCCACAGAGTGAATTTGGACTTGGGAAACTTTTAGCCGGCATCTGGTATTTCTGCCCAGGCCTCTGATCTCGCAATCAGGCTTCGCAATTGCAAAGTGGAGAGGCTTGGTAAATGCGACCCCAGTGTTGCAAATGCGAGCCAAGCCTGGGCATGCCCTTTTCGCAAATGCGAACACTGGGCTGGGAATTGCGACGCCCACCCTATCACAAATGCGACATTTCATTCGCAATTGCGAAGATGACAGGATTCCAAAGGGTTCGCAATTGCGAACGCCTGGTCGCAAATGCGACATTAGAGACCTATTAAGTGGGATTTCAGACGAGATTCTTCTTCATTTTCACAACTTTTCAAACCCTAAAACATCTTTGGGATATTTTTCAAGGGCACCAACTCTTCCAAATCATTAGTAAGTCATTTTTAACTCATTTCTTTCAATCTAATCCATCTTTTTACATGATTTCATTTCAAAATCAAGGGGTTTTCATGGGAAATTGGGTGATTTTGGGTAGAACTTAGGATTTTCAAATTTTGGGGATTTGGACCTCGATTTGAGGTCCGATTTCAAAATAAATTATATTTTTGAGTTCGTGGGTGAATGGGTGATCGGGTTCTGGTTTGAACTTCGGGTTTTGACCAAGTGGGCCCGGGTCGGGTTTTGACTTTTTTGGGGAAATCATTAGAAAACCTATTCTCATGCATTAGAATTGGTTTATTGAGCATTTATTGATATCGTTAAGTAAATTGTGACTAGATACAAGCGAATTGGAAGTGGAATCGAGGGGTAAAGCGGTAGTTGAGGCTTGATTGTTTTAGTGGCATTGAGTTAAGTGTTTGGTCTAAACTTAGCTTGAGGGAATAGGAGTTGTGGTTTTATTTGCTATGTGTTAATTATTGAGTACGACGTATAGGTGTGGTGACGAGTATCTATATGTTGGTGTCAAGCATGCTCGCGAGTCTTATACTATGATTGTTGTGACTCCGTTATGTATTGTCCATGCTTAATATGACGATTATCAATATTGAACAAGGCTTATGGAAGTATTCTTGGTAATTGAACATTGTAGAGCATTGGCTCAAGTTGAGATTCATGTTGTGAAGTGATTGTGGAAACGAGAAGAGATTTATGATATTGTATCCCTTGTCGGGATGTTATTGCTTATGATATTGTTTCCCTTGCCGGGATATTATTGTTGTACTATTGTTCCCATGCCGGGATTCTATTGTGATTTTATTGATTCCCTTTCCCGAATTGCTTTGTGATTGTTGCTTGGGTAAGGAAAAGCGGAAAGCACGAAGGGTGATGCCGTTCGTGATATTTGTGAGTGAGTGTTAATGCACAAAGGGTGATGCCGCGCCAATATTGTGAATGTAAAAGCACGAAGGGTGATGCCGTGCCATGATATGAGTGATAATGCACGAAAGATAATGCCGTGCCATGATTTTGTGAGGTAAAAGCACGAAGGGTGATGCCATGCCGAATTTGTTGATCTTAAGGTGAGAACGAGAATAAAAGCACGAAGGGTGATGTCGTGCACTTGTTACTGGTTTTCTTATTCTTGCTTATAATTGAATTATTGTGTTCTTTTTGCTTCTCTATTGAAATTCTATTAGTACTTGATATTCCCCGCAGCATGTTCCCCCTGCCCATCTTTAACTGCTAGTTTCTGTTGTTATTATTTGTTGTATATGATTTAACTGCACAGGTTTACTTGGTAGTCTTGTCCTAGCCTCATCACTACTTCGCCGAGGTTAGGCTCGACACTTACCAGCACATGGGTCGGTTGTGCTGATACTGCACTTTGCACTGTGTGCAGATCCCGGTGCTGGAGCATTTGGACCATAGAGAGGTTGATGCCTTCAGCCCAGCGGAGACCCGAGGTAGTCCTGCAGACATCCGCAGGCCTTGGTGTTCTCTTCTATCCTTTCCACTCTGTTTTTATTTATTTCAGAGACAGATTTGTACTTTTCTATTCAGACCGCTGTTTGTAGTATTCGTAGACGGTTCGTGACATTGTGACACCAATTCTGGGTAGAGTTGTATTTTGGATTTTGTACTAGTATTTAGTTAAATTATCAGATTTCGTCTACGCATTTCTTTTATTATTATTGTTACTCCGCTGTTGATCATGTTAATTTGAAATTGTTAAAAGGTTAGGGAAAAAGGATAATAAAATCTGTAACACTCGGCTTGCCTAGCTTTCACAAGTAGGCGCCATCACGACTCCCGAGGGTGGGGAATCCGGGTCGTGATAGAATTTCTACTATTAAGCAATTTAAGATTTATACTAAAAAGTTTCTTTTGTAAATTTAATTTACTTAAGTTTATCCTGAATAGTGAAGCCAATCCTAAAAAAGCTGAAAAATACTAGCTATTTGAGACTATTGTTGAATTTTGTGAGGGGCTCCTTTGTTTCGAAGACTTACTTTTAATGCAAAGAAGTGTAAAACATTCAAAGAAGCAACAAGAGAATGGGGATTATTAGAATTAGATAACAATATTTATGAAAGTTTACATGCGACGGTCCTTTTCAAAAGCCATTAGCTCTCCAAAATTTTATATGCAACTATGTTGGTAAATTTTAAAGTCGATCTTAGAAAGTTATGAGATATATATTATAAAGATCTTTCTGAAATATTTTATAAGGGTGCAATATAGTTTATCTAATAGTCATCTATAACACATTGAAAAACGTTAATTATCTCTTAGAGGTTATGTCAAAGAGTGGTGAACAAAATAATGTACCCAAACTTGAGCAGGGGATAGATGATAATTTTATAATTTGAGAAGTCAATAAAAGTATACTAAAGATTCAATGTATAATAACAACTAAATCCTAAAGAAGAGCAATGCTTCTAGACTATTTAGCAAAGAGTCACCTTTAATATAGCATGTTTGTTCATTGTATATGGACTTAGAGAAACAGGAAAAATATCATTTATTTTGCATTACTTATAAATATCTGATCAAGAGGTATGATAGTTTTAACAACAACGACAACAACTGATGTTCTAGTAGCAATTTTACAGGATGTCATACAACTCACTCTAGATTCGACATACCTCTTCAAATAATTGAGATAATCATTTAATCTTGTGAGTTCATGTATTTCCTCAATGTAATAACACTGATATTAACAATTTAGATGATTGTTGCATTTTTTCGCACTTCAATTGTTTTACGACAATTCTCCTTCATATAATATAATAGACTAAAGATCTACGTGCAAAGCACGTAGATAGAAACTAGTACTATATTAAAAGTACAAAAACTCTTAGTGAAATGTTGTCCGCCTTTTTTTATCATTTTAAAATAGAATTCACATTTGACAAAATAGTCATTTCATTATTCTCCTAATATTTATAAATAGGCATTTAATTAATTTTTTACTATTTAGGAATAGTCATTAATTAATTTTCCACTATTTAAGAACACTCATTTAATTATCTGAGTCTAAGTTAGATAAAAAAATATTTCCAAATACTTTCAAATTATACCTTATTAAAAAGGAAATTCTAATGTAATGACCCGGCCAATCATTTTGAGAGTTAGAGCCCCGATCCCCTATTAACTGCTTCCCCCATATTTATTTCTGCTATTGTGGCTTGTCGGGAGGGTTGGTTGTGGTATTTGAAGTATTTTGGGAGACTTGGTCCCTAAATGGAGGCTTAATTCTTAAATTTGGACCGTAGTCGGAACTGTGTGAAGACGACTACAGAATGGAGTTCCTTCGATTCCGTTAGGTGATTTTGGGCTTAGAGACGTGTCCGGATTGTGTTTTGGAGGTCAGTAGCTCATTTAGTCTTGAAATGGCGAAGGTTGAATTTTTGGAGATTTGGATCGGTGGTGGAAATTTTGATATCATGGTCGAATTCTGATTCCGAAAGTTGGAGTAGGTTCGTAATGTTGAATATGACTTGTGTGCAAAGTTTGAGGTCATTCGGACGTGGTTTGATAGGTTTCGACATCGGTTTTGGAAATTCGAAGTTTCAAGTTCATTAAGTTTGTATTGGAGGATGATTTGTGTTTTTAGCGTTGTTTGATGTGATTTGAGGGCTCGACTAAGTTCGTATGGTATTTTAGGATTGGTTGGTATGTTTGGTTTAGGTCCCTGGGGCCTCGGGTGTGTTTCAGATGCTTAACGGATTGAAATTTGGACTTATGCAATTGCTGAAGATTTCTGGTGCTGGTGTAATCACACTTGCAGAGTGGTCACCGCAGGTGCAAGCCCACAGAAGCGGGACTTGGATTGCATAAGCGACTTGAGGTGAGCGGAGCAGAATCCATAGGTGCGAAGATTTTCCCGCACCTGCGACGGTCGCAGAAGCGGAGAGTAGGGCGCATGTGCGAGCTTAGGTCCGCAGGTGCGATGTAATTTTCGCACCTGCGACATGAGCAGATGCGGTCCGTAGTCGCAAAAGTGGAGGAAGCTAGAGTACGTGATTTTTGCAGGTATAGAGTTTTAGCCGCAAATACGGTACCGCAGAAGCGCGTGAATGACCTTAGGTGCGGTTGAACTGGCAGAAAAAAGGCAAAAATGAAGGTTTGAGCTCATTCTTTATTTTTGGACTTGAGAGCTCGGATTTTGGCGATTCTTTGAAGGATTTTCAGAGGAAGTTATTAGACTTGGGTTATCCGGAGCCGGATATTCGTGGAAAGGCATTGTAATTGATTGATTGAGCTTGGTTCGACGTAAGTGACTTGCCTAACCTTGTGTGGGGGTAACTCCCCTTAGGATTTGGTACTGTTTTGATATATGAGCGTCGTGTGCGTGAGGTGATGAGTGCGTACACGGGCTATTTGTTGCAAAACTCCGTTTTCATTAAGTAAAATATCCATTTTCCTTTAACTGAACTACACTAGCATATGTAATTATCCTGTTTAGTTTAGAACAACGCGTCTACGTGTCTTAATTGCTTATCTAAACTCTATGCAACATGCTTAGTAATTTTCCTGCTTCTTCATTGACTTGTAGTTAGTCTAAATTGTAGGATTCCGTGTTGTAGTTTTAATTCTATTGTTTGAGCTGCATATTTACTTTGGGACTACAGAACAGTATTCTGGTAAATCCCCATGTTCTGCATATTTATTTTGGGACTACGGAACGATATTCCTGTAGATACCCCTATTCTGCATATTTACTTTGGGACTACGGATTGGTATTCCGGTAGATCCCTCATGTCCTGCACATTTACTTTGGGACTACGGAACGGTATCTCGGGAAATCCCCCATTGTTATCTCTATGTACTGAGCTGTTATCTTCTATGATTTCATTCTTGTTTAAATTTCAGCCTTTATTTTACTACGGTATTTTATTTTATCTTGTTTATTTATATATATACGAGTAGATCCCTAACCTGATCTAGTCATTACTCGACCGAGGTTAGGCTTGGCACTTACTGGTACCGTTGTGGTGTACTCATGCCCTTCCCTACACATATTTTCATTTACAGATCCAGTGTCCGCTTATCAGTCACATTATCCCTGAGGCAAGACAGCTTTTGAGAATTCAAGGTATATCTGCTGCGTCCGCAAACCTCGGGGTCCCTTTCTACTCTTCCCCATGTCAAACATTTCTTGTATTTCCTTTGTTTAGACTCTGGAGTATAGAATTACTGTTTCCTTCCTGTAGTTTGTGACTTGTGATATTCCAGGTTTTGGGAGAGTTTATGTACAGTTCGAGAGTTATTATTGTATATGCCGAGCGATATCTAAATTTCTTATTTAAATTTACCTGTTAATTGTTAGCTTTCATGTTTTCGTCTCATTTCCGTAAAATGTTTGGCTTACATAGTCGTAGAGGCTAGGTGCCATCACGATGGTTCACGGAGGGAGAACTTGGATCGTGACAAGTTGGTATCAGAGCTCTAGGTTCATAGGAGTCACGAGTCACAAGCCGGTTTATTAGAGTCTCGCGGATCGGTACGAAGACGTCTGTACTTATCTTCGGGAGGCTATGAAAATGTTAGAAAAGTTATATTTCTTTCATTCCTATCATGCAAGCTTATTGATCTCGGATTTTGAACTTTTATCATTCCATTCTCTCGCAGATGGTGAGGACACGAACTGTAGTTATCGATGACGCTGCTCCCGGAGCAGGTGTCGCAAGAGACAGAGACAGAGGCAGAGGTTGACGAGTAGTGCGCACCGCAGCTAGAGCACCTACCAGCGCAGCAGTTGAGGAGCCGCCAGTAGCTCCAGTTGGGGGGCAGCTACCGGTAGTGCCTGCTGCTACCTCCGCACTTTAGGAGACCTTAGCACAGTTCCTGAGCATGTTTGGTTCATTGGTTGAGGACTTGAGGCAGGGTTCATTCCGGTTGTACCAGCTACTTCACAGATTGGGGGAGGGACCCAGACTCCCGCCACCCATACTCCAGAGTAGCGAGTTCACGTTGGTCAGGTTCCAGGTGTCATGGCGACACAACCTGTGGTCCCATTTCAGCAGGTGGTAGGGATCGCTCGATGGGTAGAGGATAGGTGGGTCCAAGATAGAGAAGACAGACGAGGTTAGGATAGAGAGTACAAGGAGGCGAGGAGACCTTGTAGACCAGAGATATCCACTGGTCTTTATTTTGGAGGCAGGGTATGGTATAGTAGAGGTTTTGTGGGTCAACCATTTCAGTTTGCGTTTCAGGCTTCGCTATTTCAGGTGTTCATGGGTCTTAGAGTATACGTGCCGCATAGTTCCCACAACCACATCAGTAGCGAGGTTGTTTTGAGTGTGGTGACACTCGCCATGTGGTGAGGATTTGCCCCCGATTTAGGAGGGGTGCACCTCCAGAGACTTCTCAGGCACCGCGTGACCCACCAAACTCTCAGGCCATAATTTCGGCACCAGCCGCCACTCCACCTGCTTAGCCAACTCGAGGTGGAGGTCGAGGAGGTAAAGGTCTCCCTAGAGGGGGACGCCAGGCCAGATACTATGCTCTTCCTACTCGTATAGAGGCTGTTGCTTCTGATTCTGTCATTACAGGTATTGTTCCTTTCTGGCATAGATTGCATCGGTTCTATTCGATCCAGGCTCCAATTATTCCTATGTGTCCTCTTATTTTTCCTCGCACTTGGGCGTATCTCGGGATTCTTTGAGTTCCCCTATTTATGTGTCTACTCTTGTGGGAGATTCTCTTGTTATGGACCGCGTGTATCGGTCGTGTTTGATTACTCTTAGTGGTTTTAAGATAAGAGTCGATTTATTATTGCTCAGCATGGTAGATTTTGATATAATCTTGGGAATGGACTGGTTGTCTCCCATATTTGCTATTTTGATTGTCACGCCAAGACCGTGACGCTGGCTATGCCAGGTTTACCGCGATTAAAGTGGAGGGGTACCTTAGATTACACTCTAAGTAGAGTTATTTTATTTCTTAAAGCTCAACGAATGGTTGAGAAGGGGTGTGACACGTCTCTAGCCTATGTGAGAGATGTTAGTGTTGGTACTCCTACAGTTGAGTCAGTCCTAGTAGTGAGGGATTTCCCTGATGTGTTCCAGCTGATCTTTCGAGCATGCCGCCCGACAGAGATATCGACTTTGGTATTGATTTGTTGTCGGGCACTCAACCCATCTCTATTCCTCCTTATCGTATGGCCCCTCCTAAGTTGAAATAGTTGAAGGAACATTTACAGGAATTACTGGATAAAGGCTTCATACGTCCGGTGTGTCACATTGGGGTGCTTTTGTCTTGTTTGTGAAGAAAAAAGGATGGTTCTATGCGTATGTTCATTGATTATCGCCAGTTGAACAAAGTCACAGTGAAGAACATGTATCATTTGCCTCGTATTGATGACCTATTTGATCAGTCATATGATGACAGAGTGTTTTCCAAGATTGACTTGCGTTCAGGTTATTATCAGTTGAAGATTCGGGAGCCAGATATCCTGAAGACTGCTTCCAAGACTCGGTATGGTCATTACGAGTTCCTTGTGATGTCATTTGGGCTAACCAGTGCCCCAACATCATTTATGCATTTGATGCACAATGTATTCCAGCCCTATCTTAACTTATTCGTCATTTTCTTTATTGATGACATTGTGGTGTACTCCAGAAGCCGGGAAGATCATGAGCAGTACCTGAGGACAGTGCTTTAGACCTTGAGAGAAAAGAAATTATATGCAAAGTTCTCAAAATGTAAGTTCTAGTTGGATTCCATGGCATTTTTGGGTCACGTGGTGTCGAGTGAAGGGATCATGGTGGATCCAAAGAAAGTGGAAGTGGTGTAGAGTTGGCCCAGAACGTCCTCAGCTACAGAGATCCAAAGTTTTCTTTGTTTGGCGGGGTATTACCATCGATTTATTGAGGGATTCTTATCTATTGCAGCTCGTATGACCAGGCTGACCCGGAAGGGTGCTCCGTTCAGGTGGATGGAGGAGTGTGAGGAGAGCTTTCAAAAGCTCAAGACAACTTTGACTACAGCCCCAGTATTGGTATTGCCTTCAGGTTCGGGGTCATATACAGTTTATTGTGATGCGTCGCGAGTTGGCCTCGACGCGGTATTGATGCATGATCGTAAGGTGATTGCCTATGCTTCCAGGCAGCTAAAGGTGCATGAAAAGAACTATCATGTCCACAACCTTGAGTTAGCTGCTATTGTTTATGCCTTGAAGATTTGGAGGCATTATTTGTGTGGTGTCCCTTGTGAGATCTACACTGATCACCGAAGTTTGCAGCATCTGTGCAAGCAGAAGGATCTTAAGTTGCATCAGATGAGGTTGGTTAGAGCTGCTTAAGGATTATGATATCACCATTTTGTACCACCCTGGAAAGGCCAATATGGTCGCTGATGCTTTCAGTCGCCGGGCAGAGAGTTTGGGGAGTTAAGAATATCTACCAGCAGTAGAGAGGCCCATGGCATTGGATGTTCAGGACTTAGCCATCCAGTTTGTGAGACTGGATATTTTTTAGCCCAGTCGAGTGTTGGATTGTGTGTCTCCGGGTCTTCTCTTTACGATCGTATCAGGGAGCGTCAGTATGATGACCACCATCTACTTGTCCTTAAGGACACGGTCCAGCACAGTGATGCTAAGGAGGTTACTACTGGGGATGATGGTGCATTGAGGATGCAGGGTAGACTATGTGTGCCTAATGTGGACGGTTTGCGTGAGTTGATTCTTAGGAGGCTCCCAGCTCGCGGTACTCCATTCATCGAAGTGCTGCAAAGATGTATCAGGACTTGAGGCAGCATTATTGGTGGCGCTGAATGAAGAAGGACATAGTGGAATATGTGGCACGATGTCTAAATTTCCAGCAAGTGAAGTATGAGCATCAACGACCGGGTGGATTGCTTCAAAAGTTAGATATTCCGGAGTGGAAATGAGAGCGGGTCACTATGGATTTCGTTGTTGGACTGCCACGGACTCAGTGGAAGTTTGATGCAGTTTGGGTGATTGTGGATAGGCTGACCAAGTCAGCTATTTTCTTCCTCTGATGACTGCCTATTCTTCCGAGCAGTTGGCTCAAGTTTATATCCGTGAGATTGTCAGACTTTATCGCATGCCGGTATCTATCATCTTTGACCGGGGTACGCAGTTTACATCATGGTTCTGGGGAGCCGTACAACATGAGTCGGGTACTCGGGTAGAGTTGAGCATAGTATTTCACCCTTAGATGGACGGATAGTCCGAGCGCACTATTCAGATTCTTGAGGATATGCTCTGTGCGTGTGTGATGAAGTTTAGAGGTTCTTAGGATCAGTTCTTGCCACTTGCGGAGTGTGCCTACAACAGCAATTATCAGTCTAACATTCAGATGGCACCGTATGAGGCTCTGTATGGTAGGCGGTGTCGGTCTCCAGTGGGTTGGTTCGAGCCCGGCAAGGCCAGATTGTTGGGTACAGACTTGGTTCTGGATGCTTTGGAGAAGGTTAAGGTGATTCAGGATAGACTTCGCACAGCTGAGTCAAGACAGAAGAGTTATGCGGACCGGGAGGTTCGCGATGTAGCATTTATGGTCGAAGAGCGGGTTTTGCTCCGGGTTTTGCCTATTTTTTGGGCGTTATGAGGTTTAGAAAGAGGGGCAAGCTGAGCCCAAGGTTTATTGGTCCCTTTGAGGTGCTCCGACGAGTTAGGGAGGTCGCTTATGAGCTTGCCTTACCTCCCAACCTAGCAGGAGTTCATCCGGTACTTCATCTTTCGATGCTCAGGAAGTATCACGGCGATCCATCTCATGTGTTGGATTTCAGTTCAGTCTAGTTGGACAAGGATCTATCTTATAATGAGGAGCCAGTGGCTATTTTGGACAGGCAGGTTCGAAAACTGAGGTAAAAGAATATTGCATCAGTAAAGCTTCAGTGGTGGGGTCAGTCGGTCGAGGAGGCGGCTTGGGATACTGAGCAGGATATGCGCAACTGTTATCCTCACCTTTTCACCACTTCAGGTATGTCTCTATGCTCGTTCGAGGATGAATGATTGTTTTAAGAGGAAGAGGATGTAACGACCCAGTCAGTTTTTTTGAGAGTTAGAGCGCTGATCCCCTATTAACTGCTTCCCCCATATCTATTTTTGCTATTGTGACTTGTCGGGAGGGTTCGTTGTGATTTTTGGAGTGTTTTGGGACAATTAGTCCCTAAATGGAGGCTTAAGTCTTAAGATTTGGACCATCGTCAGAACTGTGTGAAGATGACTTCGGAATGGAGTTTCGTCGATTCCATTAGTCCGTTGGGTGATTTTGTGTGAGGCCCCGTGAAAGATTTTTACTCAAACCCGAGAGCTCGTAGTGCCAAGTTAGGAATACGTGTTGGAAATTTGTAAAATTGTTCGGACCCTTTGGACTGATCTATGCATTAAAAAGTCAAGGAATAATGTTTTCCAGAAAAGTGCGATTCTGCGGTCGAGAATGCGGTCGCATAAGAAAGGGTACTCTAATTTGAATACTAGCTATGCGAACCGCATAGTCGCCGCAGAGTGAAACAGTGTGTTGGTCAATTTGAGGTCAACTATGCGGCCAATTATGCTATCGCATAATCGATATGCAGGCTGCATAGTCGTCGCATAATCCCCTTGGAATTTTGTAAGGGGCAATTCTGCGGTGCATTATGCGACCGCAAAACGAGTATGCGGACCGCATTCCTGTCGCATACCCAAACAATGTGTTCAGGTTTTGGGAGCATTTTTGCGGTCCATTCTGCGGGCCGCATGTCAACTTTGCGATCGCAGATCTGAGTCGGGGCTCCAGATTTCTAAATTTTAAACCTGACCCCCTGTCGTTATATCCTGTGCTATAGCTCATTTTGAGCCTATTTTCCTAATGCTTTTAGAGTGAGAGAGAGGGTCTTAGAGAGGGGAAATGCCTTTCATCAACATTGATCCACAAATCGTTGTTAAAACATTGAAGATAATCAAGTGAGGCACCTAAATCTTCATCCCAGGAGGTAAGACTTCATCACCTTAGCTCTTAATTTTAATCATGGCTATAAGGGGTCATTAGTGAGGTAATTCATGGGGATAAGGGTGACTACATTGCATGCATGTGTTCTTAGAAGATATTTGGAAATTATATATAGAGAGGCATTGGGAAAGGGCTAGTGTAATCATGTATAAAAAGGACCATAAGACCTTAATGAACACTCAATGCTTGATAAAATGCTCAGGCGAGCTAAGATTATGATCTTCTCCTAATTATGGGTTCAATTGTGCTACATTGCTTAAATAGATTGAAGTGCAAAACATTCCAGAACATTTTAGGATTAAGGGAAAGCTCAATTGAGGTATGTATGGCTAAAACCCTATCTTTTAAAAATTGAGATCCATTGGTGCTTGTGTAAATGCGGTAAGATTAAAGTTTGGGTTCTTTTATTGATTATTATTACATATGAATTGGTGTTGCAACCTTGTATGCGTGAAAGATGTGTCTCAACATGATCAATGTACTATCTTGATAACTTAAAAAGGGGCAAAGAATATGAATCATGTATTGAAATGCTTAGACCTTAAATTAAGATTGAAGTTGCGTATGTTTGCCATCTATGTGAAGTCTCATCTATGCTTGCAATTTAAATACTCTTGTGTGCACCTATTTTCCTAAATTACGAATCTAGCGTTGAAATTGGGAATGATGTGAGATGTGGCCTAGTGCCAAATATATGACGTGATAGCTGTGGCCCCAAGTGCCTATGAAATGATTTATGGGAAACAAAGATTGAAAAGAGATGATTAATGGAAAAGGGAAACGCCTTGGTAAGGCGGCCTAGCCGATCGGGCCGAGATCGGACACCATGATACGCACATGGTGGTAATGTGTTTGTGATTAAAGTGAACGTCTCCAATAAGGCGACCTAGCCGATCGGGTCGAGGTCGGACTCCACTCAAGTTAGCGGTGGTAATGTGAACAATGATGAACAGTATGAAATGCCCAAAATAAAAGCTATGGAAACACGATGTGAAAATTGTAAGATTCTTTTATTTGAAAATGTTGTGGCCATTTAAAGTTCCCTTTGAGTTACACTTGTGATTGCCTTTTTTTTTTATGAAAGTTCTTTCTAACTAGATGGTGTTTAGTTATCACATTGAGTTAGGTAGAAAGTGTTTGATAAGGCTTGCTCAGTTGGGTTCACTCGATTGAGCGCCGGTCGCGCCTCCCGAGGTTGGGGCGTGACAAACTTGGTATTAGAGCCTAAGGTTTTAAAGTGTCCTAGGATGTCTCGGAGCCGTGTCTAGTAGAGTCCTTCTTATCGGTGTGAAGTCGACCACATCTATAAGTTGGGGGCTACTTGGGCATTAGGAATAACACCCTTCTTTGATATCTTGGATCGTGCGGTAATTGTGAAACTATTGCCCCTCTAACTAGTACATTGTTCTATCTTTCGGTAAATGGCACCTAAGAAGAAAGCGAGAATTGGCCAAGAAGCCAATGCCACCTCAAGAGTGGCTGATGAATCACTGCTTGATATCGCGGGTGAGGGTAGTCGCCTTGCTATCACCCTGCCCGGTTCTTCTATTCTAGAGCAGACTACCCCAGTTCCTACACCCGCAGAGGGTACCACTATCCCTCCCATTGATACTCCTGTCTCGCCTCCAGCACCAGCTTCCGGTTCTGGTATTTCTGATGGGGATCTTAGGGGGGCTATTCAGATGTTGACTCAGCTGGTGGCCTCTCAGGCCCAGAGGTCAGGTGCTACACCCAATTCATCTAGCTAGCAAGGGGATTCCACCAGTTCCAGGGTGAACAGATTTCTTTAGTTAGACCCTCCAGTGTTTACGGGTGCCAATCCGGAAGAGGACCCTCAGGATTTTATTGATGAGATACACAAGACCCTCAGGGTTATGCGAGCAACTGAGACAGAGGGAGTAGAGTTAGCTGCCTACCTTCTGAAAAGGGTGGCCTATTCGTGGTTTGAGTTGTGGGAAGATTCCCGTGAGGAGGGGAGCTCTCCGGCGAGGTGGAGCGAGTAGGGGTGTGCATTCGATTTATCGATTCGATTTTGACCCTTATCGATAATTACTTATCGATTATCGATTTGTACATATGCTTATCGTTATCGTTTCAATAAGGTTTCGCTTTTTCGATTTTGATTTATCGATTTTTGGGGCTTATCGATTCGGTTATCGATTACACCAATAAGAAAATTTGCGGGATTCCACGGAAAGTATATCGCTATAAACACGCCTAACTAATATGGACCAAAAGAAGCTAAAATAGGACGAACACCGTTTATAACATAAAATTTGTGTCATCAAGCACATGCAACGAAACTAAAGTAAGGGATCAAATGTATGCCACCAACACTCCAACGGTATAAAAAAATAAAAATACATCATCACGGCTAATTCTATTTTCCATTAATTTGAAATTCATTCCCTTGAGCTTTAAATATGATCATTCCTTAAATGTGGTAGATGAAATAATTGGGTTAGGGACTTAGGGTAAAGGAAAGGGTATTATAGAATAAGGGTAATTTTTTTTTTAGTATTTCTTATCGGTTTATCGATAAACCGATAACCGAAGAGGACAAAATCAAAATCGAAATCGATAACTCGACAAGGAAAATTTCAAAATCGAAATCGATAAATCGATAAACCGATAAAAAATAATCGATTCGATTTATCGATAAACCGATTCGAATGCACACCCCTAGGAGCGAGTTTGCCGATGCATTTATAGATCACTCCCTGCCTGCCGAGACAAGGGCAGCCTGTGCAGCAGAGTTTGAGAACCTGAATTGGGAGTACCATATGGAGTTTGCCTGCCTGTCCAAATATGCTATTCACATGTTGCCCACAATGGAGGCTAGGGTGCGCCGGTTTGTTCAGGGCCTTAATCCTTTGACTATTAATGAGGCTTCTACAGCTACATTGAATTCTGACATGAATTATGGGAAGATGGTATCATTTGCTCAGGCCACAGAGAACCGTAAACTGAAGAACATAATGGAGAGAAAGGGTAGCAGAAAGACCCGGTCTACGGGCAACATGGGCGAGTCACTAGGTGTGGGGGAGGTCAGCTTTTCGGGAAGGATCATCTAGGTCGTCCCAGTCTGTTGTACAGTCTTCAGCCAGTGCACCGCCATCAAGGCCCAATCAGCAGCAGCAGTGGAGTTGTTTCAGGCCCAGTTAGGGCGATAGGGGATCCCACCACCGGGGTCAGTCAGGAGAGAGGTCCCGTTGGCAGCAGAGGTCCCCGTGCCCCAAGTGCGGGAGGATGCACTCAGGGGTTTGCTACTTGGAGTTACCCGTATGTTATAGATATGGGATGAGGGGTCATATTCAGAGGCATTGTCGCGTATCCCGCCAGGGAGCGGGCAGGGGCACATCACAGCCTGCCAGCCCAATAGCTGCTACATCTCCAGCCCCCTCTCCAGCTCGAGGTACCCCAGCGCCCGCGGGGCGTGGTGCAGCTAGGGGTGGTGCGCAGAGTTCAGGAGGACCCAGCCGGTTCTATGCTATGAGTGGTCGCCAGACTGCAGAGGCTTCTCCAGATGTTGTTACAGGTATTCTGACTGTCCAATCTTATGATGTGTATGCACTTATTGACCCCGGTTCCAACTTGTCCTATATTACCCCTTTTGTTGCTATGGAATTTGGGATAGAACCGGATCAACTTCAAGAGCCATTTTTGGTGTCTACTCCGATTGGTGAGTCAATTACAGCTGCTCGAGTTTATAGAGGTTGTGTTGTCACGATACGTGGTAGGGATACCATGGTCGATCTTGTTGAATTGGGGATGGTTGATTTTGATGTAATAATGGGAATGGATTGGCTTTATTCGTGTTTTGAGAAGCATGATTGTCGGACTAGAACTATGAGGCTTGAGTTTCCTAATGAGCCCGTTGTTGAATGGAAGGGGGATAATGTTGTGCCTAAAGGTCGGTTTATTTCTTACCTTAAGGACGCAAAGATGATCAAGAAGGGGTGTATCTACCATTTAGTTCGGGTTACGGACACCGATGACGAGGCACTTAGCCTTGAGTCTGTGCCCGTCGTGAATGAATTTTCGGGTGTCTTTCCAGATGATCTCCCTGGGATCTCACCAGACAGGGAGATTGATTTTGGGATCGATGTGATGCCAGGCACGCGGCCTATATCAATTCCACCTTACAGAATGGCACCGGCAGAATTGAAAGAGCTAAAGGAACAATTGAAGGATTTGTTAGAAAAGGGTTTCATCCGGCCAAGTGTGTCACCATGGGGCGCACCGGTTTTGTTTGTAAGGAAGAAGGATGGGTCGCTGCGGATGTGTATTGACTACCGGCAACTTAACAAAGTCACAATAAAAAATAAATACCCTCTACCAAGGATAGATGGCTTGTTTGATCAATTGCAAGGTGCTATGTGTTTTTCAAAGATTGATTTGTGGTCCGGGTATCATCAATTGAAGATAAGAGAGCAGGATATTCCAAAAACAGCTTTTAGGACTCGGTATGGGCACTTTCAATTTCTGGTAATGTCTTTTCGGCTAATGAATGCCCCGACAGCTTTCATGGATCTTATGAATCGAGTCTTCAAGCCTTTTCTAGACTCCTTTGTGATAGTATTCATTGACGATATTCTTGTGTATTCCCGAAGTCGAGAGGATCATGCTAACCATCTCAGGGCAGTTTTGCAGACTCTTCAGCAACACCAATTGTATGCGAAATTTTCGAAATGTGAATTTTGGCTTGAATCTATCGCGCTCTTGGGTCATGTCATCTCCAGGAAAGGAATTATGGTTGATCCTCAAAAGATTGCAGCAGTGAAGAATTGGCCTAGAACTACTACTCCAACAGAGATTCGCAGTTTCTTGTGTTTGGCTGGGTACTACAGAAGGTTTGTGGAGGGGTTTTCTACTCTTGCCTCTCCCTTGACTAAATTAACCTAGAAAGCAGTTAAGTTCCAGTGGTCCGATGCTTGTGAGAGGAGCTTCCAAGAATTGAAATCAAGATTGACTTCAGTACCGGTATTAACCCTGCCATAGGGAACAAAGGGGTTTGTGGTATATTGTGATGCTTCACGGATCGGGCTTGGGTGTGTGTTAATGCAACACGGCAAGGTAATAGCCTACGCTTCTAGGCAACTCAAGAATCATGAGAAGAACTATCCGACCCACGACTTAGAACTTGCAGCAGTGGTGTTTGCGCTAAAGATTTGGCTACATTATCTATATGGGGTCCATGTGGATGTATTCACGGACCACAAGAGCCTTCAATATATTTTCAAGCAGTAGGAGTTGAATCTGAGGCAAAGGAGATGGCTAGAGGTACTCAGGGACTATGACATTGATATTCTCTATCACCCGGGGAAGGCTAATGTTGTGGCAGATGCTCTTAGTCTAAAGTCTATGGGAAGTTTGGCTCATTTGAAGGCGTATCAGAGGCCGTTGGCCCGGGAGGTTCATCAGTTGGCTAGTTTGGGAGTTCGCCTGGCGGACTCTAGTGAAGGAGGGATAATTGTGCAAAATAAAGCCGAATCGTCGCTTGTGGCGGAGGTGAAGGAGAAGCAATTCAATGATCCATTATTAGCACAGCTGAAGGAGGGGATTCATAGACATAAGACCAAAGGTTTTTCCTTTGGCATGGATGATGGTACCCTACGGTACCAAGGCCGCCTATGTGTTCCGGATATTGACAGTCTTCGGGAAAGGATCATGGCAGAAGCTCACACTTCCAGGTATTCAGTGCACCCAGGTTCTACAAAAATGTATCATGATCTCAAGGAAGTTTATTGGTGGAACAACATGAAAAAGGAGGTGGCGGACTTTGTGGCAAGGTGTCCGAACTGTCAACAAGTGAAGGCCGAACATCAAAGGCCAGGTGGATTGGCTCAAAGCATAGAAATCCCAATGTGGAAATGGGAAATGATCAACACGGATTTTGTGGTGGGGTTACCGCGCACTCCGCGCAAGTTCGACTCAATTTGGTGATTGTGGATCGACTCACGAAATCAGCACACTTCTTGCCAGTCAAATCTACCGACACAGCGGAACAGTATGCTCAGTTGTATATCAAGGAAATAGTTAGGTTGCATGGTACTCCAGTCTCAATCATTTCTGATCGAGGGGCTCAGTTCACAGCCAACTTTTGGAAGAAATTTCAGCAAGGTTTAGGCACGCAGGTAAATCTTAGCACAACTTTTCACCCCCAGACTGACGGGCAAGCAGAGCAGACTATTCAGACGCTTGAGGACATGTTGCGTGCTTGTACTCTTGATTTCAAAGGTAGCTGGGATGACCATTTGCCACTCATAGAGTTTGCTTATAACAACAGCTTCCACGCTAGTATTCAGATGGCACCATTTGAGGCACTGTATGGTAGAAGATGTAGGTCTCCCATTGGGTCGTTCGAGGTCGGAGAAGCTGAATTGTTAGGGCCAGACCTTGTGCACCAGGCCATGGAGAAAGTCAAAATTATTAAGGGAAGGTTAAAAACTGCTCAGAGTCGCCAAAAGTCTTATTCGGACGTCCGTCGCAGGGATTTGGAGTTCAAAGAAGATGATTAGGTATTCTTAAAGGTTTCCCCATGAAGGGTATCATGCGGTTTGGGAAGAAAGGAAAATTGAGCCCAAGGTATGTCGGACCGTACAGGATCATCCAGCGGATTGGTCAGGTGGCATACAAGCTTGAGTTGCCACCCGAGATGTCATTGGTACACCCAGTCTTTCATGTGTCTATGTTGAAGAAAGTAGTGGGAGATCCGTCCACCATCGTGCCAGTTGAAACTATTGAGGTCAATGAAGAACCGTCCTATGAAGAAGTTCCAGTTGTCATTCTTGACAGGCAGGTCCGGAAATTGAGGAATAAGGAGATTGCCTCCGTAAAGGTGTTATGGCGAAACCAGCAGGTTGAGGAAGCTCTTGGGAAGCCGAGGAAGAAATGGGGAGGAAGTACCCACATTTGTTTGTATAGCCATGTAATAGCTTTCATCCATTTGGTCCCTATGAACTCTGTATCTTTGATTCGATCTATGTAAAACTGTTCTGTTTCGTTTTTGATTATATGATTGCCTATGCGGCCACGGTTAGTATTGTATGAGGCGTGTTATGTCTGTGAGATGTGTATATGCTATTAGGATATGTTTCTAGGGCTCTCTGACAGGTGGATAGGCCTAGATACAAACCGAACTCTGCCAAAATTTTTAGAAATTTAGGGAGATAGCCAAATTTGGAGCTGTTGAGGTGTTCCATGATTGTGAGAAACTGAGATTGCATAAAAATTTCTAATGAGTGAACATTGACCCTCATTCGAGGACGAATGATCCTAAGTGGGGGAGAATGTGAGGCCCCGTGAAAGATTTTTACTCAAACCCGAGAGCTCGTAGTGCCAAGTTAGGAATACGTGTTGGAATTTTGTAAAATTGTTCAGACCCTTTGGGCTGATCTATGCATTAAAAAGTCAAGGAATAATGTTTTCCAGAAAAGTGTGATTCTGCGGTCGAGAATGCGGTCGCATAACAGCTATGCGGACCGCATAGTCGCCGCAGAGTGAAGCAGTGTGTTGGTCAAGTTGAGGTCAACTATGCGGCCAATTATGCGATCGCATAATCGATATGCGGGCCGCATAGTCGTCGCATAATCCCCTTGGGATTTTGTAAGGGGCAATTCTGCGGTGCATTATGCGACCGCAGAACGAGTATGCGGACATTCCTGTCGCATACCCAAACAGTGTGTTCAGGTTTTGGGAGCATTTTTGCGGTACATTCTGCAGGCCGCATGTCAACTTTGCGATCGCAGATCTGAGTCGAGGCTCCAGATTTCTAAATTTTAAACCCGACCCCCTGTCGTTATATCCTGTGCTATAGCTCATTTTGAGCCTATTTTCCTAATGCTTTTAGAGTGAGAGAGATGGTCTTAGAGAGGGAAAGTGCCTTTCATCAACATTGATCCACAAATCGTTGTTAAAACATTGAAGATAATCAAGTGAGGCACCTAAATCTTCATCCCAGGAGGTAAGACTTCATCACCTTAGCTCTTAAGTTTAATCATGGCTATAAGGGGTCATTAGTGAGGTAATTCATGGGGATAAGGGTGACTACATTGCATGCATGTGTTCTTAGAAGATATGTGGAAATTATAAATAGAGAGGCATTGGGAAAGGGCTAGTGTAATCATGCATAAAAGGACCATAAGACCTTAATGAACACTCAATGCTTGATAAAATGCTCAAGCGAGCTAAGATTATGATCTTCTCCTAATTATGGGTTCAATTGTGCTACATTGCTTAAATAGATTGAAGTGCAAAACATTCCGAAACATTTTAGGATTAAGGGAAAGCTCAGTTGAGGTATGTATGGCTAAAACCCCATCTTTTAGAAATTAGCTCCATTGGTGCTTGTGTAAATGCGGTAAGATTAAAGTTTGGTTCTTGTATTGATTATTATTACACATGAATTGGTGTTGCAACCTTGTATGCGTGAAAGATGTGTCTAAACATGATCAATGTGCTATCTTGATAACTTAAAAAGGGGCAAAGAATATGAATGATGTATTGAAATGCTTAGACCTTAAATTAAGATTGAAGTTGCGTATGTTGTGCCATCTATGTGAAGTCTCATCTATGCTTGCAATTTAAATTACTCTTGTGTGCACCTATTTTCCTAAATTACGAATCTAGCGTTGAAATTGGGAATGATGTGAGATGTGGCCTAGTGCCAAATACATGACGTGATAGCTGTGGCCCCAAGTGCCTATGAAATGATTTATGGGAAACAAAGAATGAAAAGAGATGATTGATGGAAAAGGGAAACGCCTTGGTAAGGCAGCCTAGCCGATCTGGCCGAGATCGGACGCCATGCTACGCACATGGTGATAATGTGTTTGTAATTGAAGTGAACGTCTCCAATGAGGCGACCTAGCCGATTGGGTCGACATCGGACTCCGCTCAAGTTAGTGGTGGTATTGTGAACAATGATGAACAGTATGAAATGCCCAAAATAAAAGCTATGGAAACACGATGTGAAAATTGTAAGATTCTTTTATTTGAAAATGTTGTGGCCATTAAAGTTCCATTTGAGTTATACTTGTGATTGCCTTATTTTTATATGGAAGTTCTTTCTAACTAGATGGTGTTTAGTTATACATACTAGTACTATTCCATTGTACTAACCGTAGGTGTTAAACGGGTGGGCCGGGCTGGGTTGCTATTTTTTGGACCCGTACGGGTTACGGTCCGGGCCGGTTACGGGTTGGGGCTTAACGGGTTCGGGTTCATCCGGGTAAAAATTGAACCGTAAGGGTTACGGGTTGAGGGGGCCGGGCCGGGCCGGGTTTAGTGTTTTTTTTTTTTTTTGTATTTTGTATAACTATTGTAAGTTATATTAATACAAAGTATTAACATAAAGAATACAAGGAAGATGAGAAAAAATTGCACTTATAAATTGCAAGTGCTACATTTATTTCAAAATTCAAACTTACAAATTGAAAGGTTTACATTTAACAATAAGTAAATTAACCAAAAAAGAGTAAATTCAAAGGTTTTGAATTGCCTTAGTAAGTTCTTCATAATCAATATGAACTGAGTGACCTTCTTCTGGAGTGTTAAATTCGGATGGGTTACCATGTGTTAATATATCTCCAAGTTCCTCGTCTTCTGGTCTATCAACATCTTCACGTCCTTGATTTCTTCGTTCCGATCTAATCCAATCTCTGAAACATACTAAAACTTCCAAAGCATTGCTTCCCAATGAGTGACGGGTATCTCCAAGTTGTTGTCTTGCTTGGCTAAATGCACTCTCCGATGCAACAGTAGAAATTGGCACATTCAGCACGTCCCGAGCCATAGCGAAAAGAACAGGAAATTGCTTTCCATTCTCATGCCACCATCCCAACGGTGAAAATTCCTTTGTGCGAGGCTCTTTTTGCTTCTGCAAGTAGAATTGAAGTTCATCAATGTTCCTGCTACTGGTTTGAGTGTTAGAAAATGTAGAAAAAATATTAAAACTATCAAGGCCTTCTTCATCATCCACAGTAGCAGAAGTGCTACAGTGCATAGTGGGATTAACATTGCATACAGTACGAGCAGCATCATCAATTACATTTGCATAATAATTATATAATTGTTGTAAATAATCATTTAGGTTGTTCATAGAAACATATAAATCTGGGGTTTCAGTTGGTCCAATCTCCATATAAGTATATAAAGCATTCATTAATTGGTGACAATCAGACATCTTAATAGAAGGATTTAAAACAGCACCAATTAAGTAAATCGGAGGAATTGGAAAGAAATATTTTTTGAATTTTGCTTGCATTTTTTCCACAACATCCTTATATTGTTCTTTCTTCTTAAATTCAAAGAGTAGAAAAGAAATTTCAGCTATATGTACTAAAGCCATAGTAACAGTAGGGTAATATGCTCCAGAAAACTCAACAGTAGCTGTATAAAATTTATGTAAAAATTTAACAACATCATTAATGACCTCCCAAGTATTAGTTGTTAACATACGGTTTGGATCAGTACAATGCGCATTAGCAACTTTAGTTATTGGGAATCTATACTTGTAGCAACATTTTAAAAATATATATGTATAATTCCATCTAGTAACAATTTCGTCTGGCATGAATCTGGGTTTAAGGTTATACTGGACACACTTATTCTTAAATTCCTTTATTCTAGATTGTCTATTATTTCCTTGAATAACACCAACTGCTCTTCTAACATTAGTAATCTTAGTTGAAAATAAATCAAGGCCACTTTTAACAATTAAATTATAAACATGACATGCACACCTAACATGAAAAATTTCATCAAGAGGTGGTTGCAAATGCAGTTTTAATATTGAAATTGCGGCATTATTGTTAGAAGCATTATCAAAAGACATACACAATACTTTTTGCTTGAGATTATAAAATTCAACAACTTCACAAATAGTACTACTTATAAACGCAACAGTATGACTCTAATCTTCATCATATCTAAAAGCGATAATACGTTTTTGCATACAAGTAGTATCATCTATCCAATGACATGTAATTGTCAAATAATCATTTCCATTAACAGCATGGCCAATATCAGAAGTTAGAGAAACTCTACAAGGAAGGTGGCTAAACAAATAACGTATGTATGTTTGATATTGTCCATGAAGTCTAAAGATATCAGCTCTACAAGTACTTCTAGGGATACCTTTAAATAAATGATTGTAAATCCTTTGAATATACATAATAAGATATGATGAAGAAGCAAAAGAAAAAGGTAGACAACCCAAAGCAAACATTTTTGCTAACTCCTCACGATCCTTCATTTTATCATATTTCACTAGACCTCCGTTAAGAGTTGTTTGATTTCCATCACCATCAGCGCCCCATTCTATGGGATGCTCAGTTCTCATATGTCTACTAAGCGTCCCAGCCCCCCCTAAATTTCTTCCAGTCAAATATTTAAAATCACCTTTACAAAGTTTGCATTTAACTCTATCAGTACCTTCTATTATTTCAAAAAAATTCCAAACCTTACTTCTTTTTCTACGATTAGTAGTCGGAGCCACAGGTGGTCTACTACTAGTGCCACAACCACTACCCCTTGTAGCAACTCCAACACTACCAGCTCCAGCACTAGTAGGTGTAGCTGGTATCTCATCTTCCATTCCTAATTCATTATCTTCTATTCCAAAATCTTCTTGTAATTGTTCATAATCTATATTATCATTAGACGATGTTTTCGGAAACATGTGTAAATGTTAATGAGTTATTACTATTACTACCAGATGCTGAAGGACTACCTCTTTTTTTATTTCCCCTACCAGTAACTTTTCTACACGCTCTTTTAGCAGCATTCAACATATTGTAAAAATTAAATATAAGCTAAAATTAAATATGCAATTAAAATAGTAAATAAGAGAAAGAGTTGGAGGGAGTGCACCGAATTCGACAATAAATTGAGCACTTGATTACGCAATTCTGATGTTACCACGAACAAACGTCAAGCAAGTATTTCAATTTTGAAGTTCAATTGTTCAAACTTCAAAATCCGAATGATAAAACACAATAAATTAAATTCAAGAAAAGAGAGCCAAATAAGATTAGAAGATGAATTGAAGACTTGAAGTCTTGAAAATTGGAGAACAAGAGAATGAGAGAAATTAAGATTGAGAAATGAGAGTTGAGTGAAGAAATGAAGAAGGGGGGGGGTATTTATAGTTTTTGAGAAGTGTAATTTTGTAAATTGAAAAAGGGTTAAAGTTTAAAAAAAAGGCTATTTATGCAATTCTCCCGTTGGCTAACGGATCAATTACAGGTCTGACCGTTGCCAACGGTCAGTGGGCCCCACATAATTCGAAAAATAAAAAAACAAAAAAAAATTATAGCCGTTGTACCGGGCCGGTCCGGGCCTCTAGAGTAGTCATAGAAAGAGAATCGAGGGGTCTGCAGGCATGAGTGCTCAGGTACGCCGTCAGTCTAAATTCCTAGTAGTCTTTTTCAGTTGTATTTGTTTTAACCGGTAAGAGTTACTGTTCATGTGGACCGGGTTTAACCGGTCCGGTTAACCGTTTAAAAAAAGTAAACGGACCAATACCCTCTACCCCTCCTACCCAGCCCACCCGACCCCCTATGTACCAGGCCGGTCCGGTTCCGGTTTTAATCGGTCTGGGACGGTCCGGTTCCGGGTCAACCCGGCCCATTAGACACCCTTAGTACTAACGTCCCTTTTGCCGGGGGCGCTACATTTTTTTAAATAAATATAGGTGGCTCCATAGCGGACAGTGCCGATCGCGCGTAACGGAGTGTTCTCCTTTCGAAGTCTTGGTGAGCCCCCTTTCTCCTCCAAGGGGTTATGTTGTACATCTTGTTTGTAGACTTTCACTTTTGAGGTATAGCCGGGGCCTTGTTGCCGGCATTGTCATAACTTGTCTTTTGTATCCATTGAGGCTCCGTAGACGTTTGTGTGGGTTACGTATGGGTGTCAGATGGGTCTATGAACTATGTTGTAACTCTGAACTCTTGTTTTCTAAATTGTATTTGTATGGAAATCTAGGAACCTAACTACGGTTTAAGATTGTGATATAAAACGAACTATCAATGGTGAATGTACAACCCCTCTTATTGTCTAATTAAACGAAGACCAGATTCCTTAATCACATTGAGTTGGGTAGAAAGTGTTTGATAAGGCTTGCTCAGTTGGGTTCACTTGATTGAGCGCCGGTCGCGCCTCCCGAGGTTGGGGCGTGACATTTTGGGCTTGGAGGCGTGTCCAGATTGTGTTTTGGAGGTCCGTAACTCATTTAGTCTTGAAATGGCGAAAGTCTAATTTTTGGAGATTTGGATCGGTAGTGAAAATTTTGATATCGGGGTCGGATTCCGATTTCGGAAGTTGGAGTAGGTTCGCAATGTTGAATATGACTTGTGTGCACAGTTTGAGGTCATTTGAACGTGGTTTGATAGGTTTCGGCATCGGTTCTGGAAATTTGAAGTTTCAAGTTCATTAAGTTTGGATTGGAGGGTGATTTGTGTTTTTAGCGTTGTTTGATGTAGTTTGAGGTATCGACTAAGTTTGTATGGTGTTTTAGGATTAGTTGGTATGTTTGGTTGAGGTCTCGGGGGCCTAGGTGTGTTTCGGATGCTTAACGGATTGAAATTTGGACATATGCAATTGCTGAAGATTTCTAGTGCTGGTGTAATCGCACCTGCGGAGTGGTCACCGCAGGTGCGAGCCCGCAGAATCGGGACTTGGTACACAGAAGCGACTTGAGGTAAGCGGAGCAGAGTTCGCAGGTGCGAAGATTTTCCCGCACATGTGATGGTCGCAGAAGCGGAGAGTAGGGCGCAAATGCGAGCTTAGGTCCGTAGGTGCGATGTAACTTCCGCTCCTACAACATGAGCAGATGCGGTCCGTGGTAGAAGAAGTGGAGGAAGGTAGAGTAAGTGATTTCTGCAGGTGCGGAGTTTTAGCCGCAAATGCGGTACCGCAAAAGCGGGTAATTGACCGCAGGTGCGGTTTAACTGGCAGAAAAGGGCAAAATGGAGGGTTTGAATTCATTCTTCAATTTTGGTCTTGAGAGCTCAGATTTTGGCGATTCTTTGAAGGATTTTCAGAGGAAGTTATTGGATTTGGGCTATCCGGAGCCGTATATTCGTGGAAAGGCATTGTCACTGATTGATTGAGCTTGGTTCGAGGTAAGTAGCTTGCCTAACCTTGTGTGGGGGAAACTCCCCTTAGGATTTGGTACTGTTTTGATATATGAGCGCCGTGTACGTGAGGTGACGAGTGCATACACTGGTTATTTGTTATAAAACTCCGTTTTCATTAAGTAAAATATTTGTTTTCCTTTAACTGAACTACACTAGCATATGTAATTATCATGTTTAGTTTAGAACAGCATGTCTACGTGTCTTAATTGCTTATCTGAACTCTTTGCAGCATGCTTGGTAAATTTCTTGCTTCTTCATTGACTTGTAATTAGTTTAAATTGTAGGATTCCGTGTTGTAGTTGTAATTCTATTATTTGAGCTGCATATCTACTTTGGGACTATGGAACGGTATTCTGGTAGACCCCCCTGTTCTGCATATTTACTTTGGGACTACGAAACGGTATTCCGGTAGATCCCCCTGTTCTGCATATTTATTTTGGGACTACGGAACGATATTCTGATAGATCCCCCATGTCTTGCATATTTTACTTTGGGACTACGAAACGGTATTCCGGTAGACCCCCCTACACATTTACTTTGGGACTACGAGACGGGATCTCGGGAGATCCCCTATTGTTATCTCTGTGTACTGAGCTGCTATGATTTCATTCTTTTTTAAATTTTAGCCTTTATTTTTATTGCGGTATTTCATTCTATCTTGCTTATTTCTATATATACCTGTAGGGCCCTGACCTGATCTCGTTACTACCAATCGAGGTTAGGCTTGGCACTTACTGGGTACCGTTGTGGTGTACTCATGCCCTTCCTTCCACATGTTCGTCGTGTGCAGATCCAGGTTCCGCTTATCAGTTGCATTATCCGTGAGGCGAGACAGCTTTAGAGACGTCAAGGTATATCTGTCGCGTCCGCAGACCTCAGAGTACCTTTCTACTCTTCCCTATATCAAACATTTCTTGTATTTCCTTTGTTTAGACTCTAGAGTATTGAATTACTGTTTTCTTCCTGTAGTTTGTGACTTACGAGATTCCGTATTTTGGGAGAGTTTATGTACAATTCGAGAGTGATTATTGTATATGTCGAGCGACATCTAAATTTCTTATTAAAATTTACCCGTTAATTGTAAGCTTTCATATTTTCGTCACATTTCCGTAAAAGGTTAGGCTTACCTAGTCGTAGAGACTAGGTGCCGTCACGACGGTTCATGGAGGGAGAACTTGGGCCGTGACATCTAACTTTTGTTATGGAAAACTTTTCAGCAATTTTTCTGATTTGTCAATGTACGACCCAACTTTCCCTCCGTTTGGGTATTGTGATGGCACCTAGTCTTAGGGACTAGGTAAGCCTAACTCGTACTAAAACACAACAATCATAAATGAAATTTAACAGTCTCGAAGCAGAAATCTCTACAAAATTTATGATTCCCAAAACCCAGTAGTACATGTCATAAGCTCTACAGAGTTCGCTACAACTCATAAATACAACTGTTTGGAAATAAATACAACAGTGTGAATAAAAAATAGGAAGGTGTCTCTGAAGCTTGTGAACTAAACACCAGGTTACCTTGAGTCTCCTCGGTAAGAATCTACACAGCGACTAACAATCAGTACCTGTATCTGTACAAAAAAATATACAGAAGTGTAGTGTGAGCACACCACAGCGGTGCCTAGTAAGTATCAAGACCAACCTCGGTGGAGTAGTGACGAGGAACAGTCAAGACACTTACTGGTCTAATAAACTGAACAAGTATAAGTATAGGAACAATAGAACATGATATCTATATAAAGACTAATGCGATATGGCTAACAATACAGTAACTGCAATATGCAAGAAACGGCAAGTAATAGCGGAACACCATAATAAGGACACAGAAGAGTGAACGGAAACACAACCCAAATCCAAAATCACAAATACAATAAAGACAAGTAATTACTCAGCAACTATGAAAGTTTTCACATCAAAACCTTCAAGTATAAATTTTCCACCCTTAAGTTTTTGAATAGAAATCTTTATAATATAATCCTTCCCAGTAAGGATATTTCAAAATATACTTCTTTCAACTAAATATCTTTCAAACATAGTTCTTTCAAGATAAATACTTTTCGAATATAAACTTTTAAATAAATTTCCTTCGAATATAAGTTACCTTGTGACACCTCATCTTATAATCATACGATACGGGTCTCAATACATGAACCCTAACACTTGGCATCATGTGCCCTCATCACACCTTATAACCGCACAGACGACTCACGTGCCAAATAGAGTCAATCTCACATGGAAGGCAAGTAAACAAGGGTGTGTGTCTATACTCAGCAATATCAAGAAAATCTCTTATCCGATAAGGGTAATTAGCTAAGTGCATGCTTGTGCAAAAGTCCTAACATAGTTCATACCAGCTAGTAAGCATAAGCAAAAGAACGGACAGCACGTCAAATGTTTACCCAGGAATAGAATCACTGAAAGACAACAGCTCAAAACACACTGATAACAATAGGGGATCTCCCAGTATACCATCCCGTAGTCCCAAAAGGTATATGTGTAGGGGGGATCTCCGGGATACTATTCCGAAGTCCCAAAGTAAATATGCAGTGCTGCGGGATCTCCCGAAATACCATTTCGTAGTCCCAAAGTAAATATGCAGTGCTGCGGGATCTCCCGGAATACCATTTCGTACTCCCAAAGTAAATATGCAGTACATGGGGATCACCCGGAATACCGTTCCGTAGTCCCAAAGTAAATATGCATGGGAATCTCCCGGAATACCGTTATGTGTTCCCAAAGTAAATATACAACGCAACAACAGAGATAACAGCTACAGCACGGCAGAAACCTCTTGCACCACCACAACAAGTACAATAGTAACAATGACAATAATACAAAAAAAATCAACTCAAGAACTTTAAATCACAAAGAAACGGAAGAACCAGTTCACAAGGAATAACCACAGTAAAGACTTCTGGGCGTAAAGAGAACAGTTCAACAAGGGAAAACCAATATGTAGCAATGATCCCACAAGATACAATTCAACAGTAAGGAAGCTAACACGAGTCAAATAGTTCCAAATAAAGACAAGCAACTATGATATAGGATGTCTAAACTTCTTTTAAGGTTGAGCAATTTCGAGGATATTCGACAATTCAATTAAGGATAAGCAGTGGAAAGATAATCATAACCTCAAATAAGACTAAACAATTATAAGATGAGATGATGATAATTTCAAATAAAAATAAGAAGTTATGAAAAGATAGCATGACAATAGAAGAGGTAAAGTATTCAGTAAAGTCAATTAAGAGTCAAATAGGCAATAAGAGTCCTAAAGAAATTAATTCTAATTTAAGCAAGTAGAGGTGAAATCAGTAAATAGGAACTCAGTCATATCAAGAACAAGTCCATACATAGTGAATATAAGGACCTAAGAACCCTAAAAGGCCAATTTCCCACAAATAATTCTGAGCACGCACTCGTCACCTCGCGTACACGAGCTACAATCAACTTAGAAGACTCAAATTTTAAGGGAAAATCCCCCCCCCCCCCCGCCCCACATGGTTAGTCAAGATACTTACCTTAAGGAAGACAAACTGATACTCTAAAATGAACTTCTCAAGTGAAGAGACCTCCAACCGGCTCAAATCTAACCAAAATGACTTCAAAGCACAAATAAAACTCATAAGAAACTATTCCAGATCATAAAGTCTCAATCTTTAACAAAATCCAAAAATCGGTCCAAAAGTCGACCCCCGGGCTTGCACCTCGGAACCCGACAATTTTACAAAAATCGAATACCCATTACGATACGAGTTCAACCATACAAAAATTATCAAATTCCGATACCATTTAGTCTCTCAAATCATGATTTTTCATTTTAGATTTTTTTTCAAAAACCAACATTATTCTCAACCCAAAACACAAATTAAATGATCAAAATGAAGATAAAATCATGGAATATATTAAATTCTAGGTGAAGAACACTTACCCAATCGATTTGCTTGAAAACCCTACAAAGAATCGCTCAAACCCAAGCTCTACAAGTCAAGATATGATAAAAAATGGTCTAACCCTCGATTTGGGAATATATTCTGCCTGCCCTGGTAATTGTGCATCATGATCGCGCAAGAAGCAATCGATCGCAAAGAAGAAAAATGGTAACTGCCCAAAATGCACTACGCGACCGCGAGATGATGCGTGCGATCGCAGAAGAGGAAGGGGACGAATCACCAGCTGTTTGAGCTATGTGAACGCGGGAGATGGACTGCGAACACGGAGAAGGCAGAAGCATACATACGCGATCGCAGACTAGTATATGCGAACGCGAAAAAGCAAAACTTTTAGCCACCAAATTAGCCTTCGCGATCGCGGCTATACCTATGTGATCGCATAGAAGCGGACACCAGAAGAAAGACCAACAGTTCAAAATAGGAGGAAAAATACCCGTAGCCCACCCGGAACACACCCGACGCCCCCGGGACCCATCCAAACACACAAACAAGTTCTATAACCTAACACGGACTCGCTCGGGGTCTCAAATCATATCAAAAAATGCCAAAAATACAAATCGCGCCATGAATCGAACAATGAACTTCCAAATCTTCCAACTTCGAAAACTCGTGCCGAAACTGATCAAATCAACACGGAATGACGTCAAATTTTGCAGGCAAGTCCCAAATGATAGGACGGAGCTATTCCAAATCTCGGAATCGCATTCCGACCCCGATATCACAAAAGTCAACTATGGGTCAAACTTCTACATTTTCCAAACTTCAGTTTTTCCAACTTCCGCCGAAATGCCTCAAATTACCCTACGGACCTCCAAATCCGTACCCGGACGCGCGCCTAAGTCCAAAATCACCATACGAAGCTACTGACATCATCCAAAACTTATTCCAGAGTTGTTTACACAAAAGTCACATTCCGATCAAATTCTCACCGCTTAAGCTTCCAAAACTAGATTCCTTCTTCCAATTCGACTCCAAATCATCTGGTAACTGAATTCAACCATGCACGCAAGTCGATACACATAATATGAAGCTGCTCAAGACCTTATGCCGATAAACGGAACTTAAATTCTCAAAATGACCGGCCGGGTCGTTACGTCCTCCCCCTCTTAAAATAAACGTTCGTCCTCGAACGTGCCAAGATTCGCCTTGAAGTCATCAAATCACTGAATGCACACTTCTAATATGCACCTGCAGGTGATCCCACGTCACCCCAATCCACATAAACCTTACGACACCATCTCAACACTAATTTAGTCTTTCTACCAACATCAATAAGCCTTATAGCCAAAATTCTCACCTTACATCAATTTCCAAAAAACCCGATTCAAAATCTATATCCGGTATCAGTCTCAACTATCTGCAACCACTTATGCCTACACCTAGAGAGTACAACCACACCACATGATACATCACACATAGTCCCATAATAATATTTCTGATCACCATATCTTCCCGAAATCAAATCCAGCACCGGCAATAAGCCTCATATCTACTAGAATTCTGTTTCAAACCTCCATAACACTAACAAAGATGCAAGAAACATGAAGACCTCATAAGTAAGCACCTGAATCACCAAGTCACAACTAACACCGCCGGGCGCACACCCCACAAGCTAAAATTCAAGAAGCACAGAACGAAAATAACTGAATATGTAAAGAGAAACACATAGGAGAACCACCAAACAAGCCCGACAGGCACAACTCTCTATCAGTACGATACAAGGAAAGAATTAAAGCATATGAACAATAACAATGATCTCATCCTGATATAACTTCCACCACGGCACACAACCCGATTCGAACACATCAAATCACATCAAATCACAAGGGCCCCACCCTCAACCCCGAATCACGTACTGGCTCCCACACCGGTGGAGCATAAAAATCACAACTCGTAACCAAAATACTTAGGAAATCACATCAAGCCTGCCATAATGGATAACAGGAATTTACTACTAGTCTCGTAGCTCTCAATAATGAATAGAAACGGATGATAGACACGAGTTATCACTCTTAGAACCTCCCAACAGGGCAACATATAAATAGAGTGCAAATCATGAAACACACCCATAAGTGGAGTAACAAATAGGGGAACTCACCCCCCGAAGGTGCTGCTCTAGAACAAACCGAAAGCATACCTGTATGACATCATCTGGCACAACGGCCTCAAGCCTACCATATGAAACACATCAACGGGCCATGCCTCCCCTTCTTTGGCGCTTTTTACTCGCCTAAATACCTCGCTGTGACACATCTTTCTGAAGTCTACGACAATCTCTCACCATGTGGCTAGTATCTCCATACTCAAAGCAACCCCTCTACTGACGTGGCTGTGGGAACTGTGCGGTATAGGTACTCTGAGACCTATGATAACTTGAATCACTGTGCGAAGCCTGAAGCACAAACTGAACTGGATGACCCACGAAACCTCTACCATGTCGTACCCTGCCTCCAAACTAAGGACCAATAAATCTCTTCGGTGTACGAGGCCTCCCCGCCTCCCTGTACTCTCTCTCCTTATCTCGTCCGTCCTCTCGCTCCCGGTCTCATATGCCCTCTAACCGACGAGCGATCCCTACCACTACTGAAATGAAATATCTAACTCCAACTCTCGAACCATGCTAAACCGAATATCATGCCTGAGCCCCTCAATAAATTTACGAACTCGCTCTCTAACTATAGCGACCAAGACAAGTGCATGCCTGGCCAAATAACTGAATCTGATAGCATACTCTAATACTGACATAGTGCCCCAGCACAGGTGCTCAAACTTCGCACGCCATGCACCCCGAAGGGACTGCGGTACAAACTCTATAAAAAATATCTCCGAAAACTGAACTCATGTAAGTGAAGTTGCATCAGCCGGGCTACCCCACTCATATGCCCGCCACCATTAATAAGTCGTTTCCTTAAGATGGAACATAGTAAAAGCAACCCCACTCATCTCAACAATATCCATAGTGCGGAGAATGCGATGTCACTCCTCTATAAAACCATGTGCGCTCTCTGAAGCCAAACCACTGAATGTAGGAGCGTCACATTTTCTTGAACCTTGCAAATCTAAGCTGTCCTTCCTCAGATGTTGCTGCCCTGACCATAGGCTGAGCTGGAACCACATGTTGTGTCGCCATGACACCTGGAACCTGACCAACGTGAACTCGCTGCTCTGGAGTGTGGGCGGCGGGAGTCTGAGTCCCTCCCCCGGTCTGGGAAGTAGCTGGTGCAACCAGAATCAACCCCGCTTGAGCCAATGTACCAAACATGCTCAGGAACTGTGCTAAAGTCTCCTAAAGTCCGAGGGTAACAGCAGGAGCCTCCGGTAACTGCCCCCCAACTGGAGCTAATGGCGGCTCCTCAACTGTTGCTCTGGTAGGTTCTCTAGCTGCGGTACGTACTCCTCGTCGGCCTCTACCTCTGCCTCTGGCGACACCTGCTTCGGGAGTAGCATCATCGATTACTGCAGCTCGTGTCCTTACCATCTGTGAGAGAATGGAATGATAAAAGTTCAAATTCCAAGATTAATAAGCTTTCACGATAGGAATGAAAGGAGTGAGATTGTCCTAATAGTTCTGTAGCCTCTCGAAGATAAGTACAGACGTCTCTGTACCGATCCTTAAGACTCTACTAAACTTGCTTATGACTCGTAGCACCTATGAACCTAGAGCTCTGATACCAACTTGTCACGACCCAACTTTCCTTCCGTTTGGGTATCGTTATGGAACCTGGTCTTAGGGACAAGATAAGCCTAACTCGTACTAAAATACAACATCATAAATGAAATTTAATAGTCTCGAAGCAGAAATCTCTGCAAAATTTATGATTCCCAAAACCTAGTAGTACAAGTCATAAGCTCTACAGAGTTCGCTACAACTCCTAAAAACAACTGTTTGGAAATAAATACAACGGTGTGAATAAAAAATAGAAAGGTGACTCCGAGGCCTGCGAACGCAGCAGTAGGGTTACCCTGAGTCTCCTCGGCAAGAATCCGCACAGCTACTAACGATCAATACCTGGATCTGTACAAACAAATGTACAGAAATGTAGTATGAGCACACCACAGCGGTGCCCAGTAACTATAGAAACAGACAAGACACCTACTGGTCTAATAAACTGAACAAGTATAAGCATAGGAACAACAGAACATGATATCTATATAAAGATTATGCGATTTGGCTAACAATACAGTAACTGCAATAGGGAAGAAACAACAAGTAACATCGGAACACCATAATAAGGACACAGAAGAGTGAACGGAAACTCAACCAAAATCCAAAACCACAAATACAGTAAAGACAAGTAATAACTCAGCAACTACGATAGTTTTCACATCAGGCCAGCCAACAAACTCCAATAAATTAGTCAAACTTCAAGTATAAATCTTTCACCCATAAGCTTTTGAATAGAAATCATTAGAATATAATCCTTCCCAATAAGGATATTTCGAAATATACTTCCTTCAACTAAATATCTTTCAAACATAGTTCTTTCAAGATAAATACTTTTCGAATATAAACTTTTCAAGTAAATATCCTTTGAATATAAGTCACCCTGTGACACCTCATCTCATAAACATACAATACGGGTCTCAATACCTGAACCCTAACACTTTTCATTATGTTCCCTCATCACACCTCATAACCGCACTGATGGCTCACATGCCAAATAGAGCCATTCTCACATGGAAGGCAAGTAAACAAGGGTGTGTGTATACTCAGAAATATCAAGAAAAACTCTTATCCGATAAGGGTACTTGGCTACGTGCGTGCTTGTGCAAGTGCCTTAACATAGTTCATACCAACTAGTAAGCATAAGGAAAAGAACGAATAGCACCTCAAATGTTTACACACGAATAGAATCAATGAAAGACAACATCTCAAAACACACTGATAACAATAGGGGATCTCCCAGTATACCATTCCATAGTCCCAAAAGGTATATGTGTAGGGGGGATCTCCTGGGATACTATTCCGAAGTCCCAAAGTAAATATGCGGTGCTGGGGGATCTCCCGGAATACCGTTTCGTAGTCCCAAAGTAAATATGCAGTACATGGGGATCTCGTAGAATACCTGTGATGGCCCAAAGGGTCATCTCGTGTTTTTGAACCTAATTCGGGGTTCCGAGGACTTCAAAACCTCATCTATATTCTCCTCGATTTGCATGCGCAGTCCGGACACGGTTCCGGAAAGCCTTTATGTGAATTTTGAGAAAAATATTAAGTTTTGCCTTTAAAATTGATTAAAGTTGACTTCGGTCAATATTTTTAGTAAACGGAACCGGACCCGTTATTTGACAGTCCCGTACGGTCCGTAGTAAAATATGGGATACGAGCGTATGCCCAGAATCGAATTTCGAGGTCCCTAGCCCGAGAAATGAATTTTTGAAGAATGCTTGATCTTGTTGGTATCAGGCCCGTATTTTGGTTTCATGTCTGTGAAACTTGGTGAGATACGGAGTTTATATGACGTGATTCGGACCCTCGGTTGTGAAAATAGAAACTTTGAGTGTTCTTGAGAATTTCGTTGATTTTGATGCTAAATCCATAGTTTTAGGTGTTATTTTAGCGATTTGATCGCACGAGCAAGTCCGTATAATGTTGTTAGACTTGTGTGCATGTTTGGTTTGGAGCCCCAAGGGCTCAGGTGAGTTTCGGATAGGTTTCGGGGTGTTTTGGGCTTAGAGATTTATGCTGTTTTGCTGTTGCAGGTGCACATTTGTATCCTTTTTCGCGTTCCCGAAGCAACTCCCACGAATGCGAAGGGCAAATTTGTCTGAGGGAGCGATCCTTCTACGCGAACGCGATGCACTGGTCGCGAACGAGAAGCGTTGGGGCATTACCCTTCGCGAACGCGTCCAGGCTATTATGAACGCGAAGCATGGGAATTGGGGGAGGGGAATGATACTCTACGCGAATGCGGCAAGCGGCTCGCGAACGCGAAGATCACTAGGACCGCAGCTTCGCGAACGCGACAGACCTCTCGCGAACTCGAAGAAGGTCTGTCAAGTGTTTTAAAAACAGAATCAAAACGTGAGTCTTCCATAATTTCATATTTCTTCCATTAAAACTCGACCTTGGACAATTTTTGAAGAGGGGTTTCAACACCAAATTATAGGTTTGTATTCTTAAACTCATTTCTTTCATTTTCCATCAACACCCATTAGATTTCTAGGCGTAAATCTTGTTCTTTAAGGGTAGAAATTAGGGATTTTGGGGGAATTGAGAATTTTATAAATTTGGGAATTTAGTCCTCGATTTGGGGTTGGATTCCGAAACTAATTACATATTTGGGCTCGCGGGTGAATGGGTAACGGGTTTTGGTCCGAACTTCGAGTTTTGACCAAGCGGGCTCGGGGTCGGTTTTTGACTTTTTGAGGAAAATGATAGAAAATCTATAGGCATGCATTAGAATTGGTTTCTTTGGCATTAATTGATGTTAATAAGTTAATTATGCATAGACACGAGCGGATTGGAAGTGGAAACTGAGGGAAAAGTGGTATTTGAGGCTTGAGTTTGGCCGTGGAATTGAGGTAAGTATTGTGGCTAACCTTAGCTTGAGGGATTAGATGTTGTTGTCCTATTTGATACTTGTTAGTTGTTGAGTACGACGTATAGGTGTGGTGACGAGTATCTATACGTTGATGTTGGGCCATATCATACAAGTGAGTCTTATATTGTGACCGTTGTGTCTCTTATTACGTACTGTTCATGCTTAAACTGATTATTCTTCATGTCGAACAAGTATTATTATATTTTCTTGGTATTGGATGATTGTTGAGTATTGACTCAAGTTGAGACTTATTTTGTGAAGTTAACTGTTGAAACGAGATTGGTTATTGTTGATTCCCTGCCGGGATGCTATTATTTCTATTGTTTGGGCGAGGAAGAGTGTAAAGCACAAAGGGTGATGCCGTGTACGATATGGTGAGTGAGTGTTAATGCACGAAGGGTGATGCCGTGCCATATTCTATGAGTGTTAATGCACAAAGGGTGATGTCGTGCCATGATTATGAGAGTTAATGCACGAAGGGTGATGCCGCGCCGTTTCTGTTGTTTCTCATGGTGAGGACGAGAGTAAAAACACGAAGGGAGATGCCATGCACATGTTGCTATGTTATTAGTTCTATTGGTTCAAAGCATGATATTTATTTTGCTTATTTATTGTATTACTGTCAGAATTTGATATTCCCCTCAGCATGTTTCCCATTTTCGTTATGTTTTTGTTAGATTTCTGTTGTTATTACTTTCTCGTATATGATTTAACTACACAGGTTTATATATTATTGTCGTGTCCTAGCCTCGACACTACTTCGTCGAGGTTAGACTCGGCACTTACCAGTACATGTGGTCGGTTCTACTAATACTGCACTCTGCACTTTCTGTGCAGATTTCGGTGTCGGACCTCGTGAGTAGAGTTTGGGTTGCTGCCTTCAGTCCACAGGAGATCCTAAGTAGATTTGTCAGCGTTCGCAGACCCTGGAATCCCCTTCCCTCTATCTTATATTTCCTACCTCTTTTCATTTCGAGAACAATTGTATTTCCTTTAAACTAGTATTTGTAGAAATTCTTAGATGTTCGTAGATTGTGACACCAGATCATTGGGGTAGTCGTGTTTTAGAGTTTTGATCTTTTATAAAACTTCCGCACTTTATATCTGTTTAGCCATAGCTATCATTTTCTTTATTGTTGAGTTAATAGTTAATGTGTTAGAACTGTATTTGTTGGCTTGCCTAGCTTTCAGGAGTAGACGCGATCATGATCCCGGCGGTGGGAAATCCGGATCGTGACAATACCGTTCTGTAGTTCCAAAGTAAATATGCATGGGAATCTCCCAGAATACCGTTTCGTAGTCCCAAAGTAAATATGCAGCGCAACCAACAGAGAAAACAACTACAGCACGACAGAAACCTCGTGCATCACAACAACAAGTACAACAACAACAATGACAATAATACAAAAATAAATCAACTCAAGAACTTTAAATCACAATAAAAACGGTAGAACCAGTTCACAAGGAATAACCACAGTAAAGACTTCTAGGCGTAAAGCGAACATTTCAACAAGGGAAAATCAATATGTAGCAATGATCCCATAAGATACAATTCAACAGTAAGGAAGCTAACACGATCCAAATAGTTCCAAATAAAGACAAGTCAACTAAGATATAGGATGTCTAAACTTCTTTTAAGGTTGAGCAATTTCGAAGATATTCGACAATTCAATTAAGGATAAGGAACGGAAAGATAATCATAACCTCAATTAAGACTAAACAATTATAAGATGAGATGATGGTAATTTCAAATAAAGATAAGCAGTTATGAAAAGATAGCATGACAATAGAAGATGTAAAGTATTCAGTAAAGTCAATTAAGAGTCAAATAGGCAATAAGAGTGAATCCTAAAGAAATTAATTCTAATTTAGGCAAGTAGAGGTGAAACCAGTAAATAGGAACTCAGTCATATCAAGAACAACTCCATACACAGTGAATATAAGGACCTAAGAACCCTAAAAGGCCAATTTTCCACAAATAAGTCCGAGTACGCACTCGTCACCTCGCGTACACGAACTACAATCAACATAGAAGACTCAAATCCTAAGAGGAAATCCCCCCACAAGGTTAGGCAAGATACTTACCTCAAGGAAGACAAACTGATACTCTAGAATGAACTTCTGAGGTGAAGAGACCTCCGCACGGCTCAAATCTAACCAAAATGACTTCAAAGCACAAATAAAACTCATAAGAAACTATTCCGGATCATAAAGTCTCAATTTTTAACAAAATCCAAAAATTGGTCCAAAAGTCGACCCCCGGGCCCGCATCTCAGAACCCGACAAACTTTACAAAAATTGAATACTCATTCCGATACGAGTTCAACCATATAAAAATTATCAAATTCTGATACCATTTAGTCCCTCAAATCATGATTTTTCATTTAAGAAAATTTCTTCAAAAACCAACATCTTCCTCAACCCAAAACACAAATTAAAAGATGAAAATGAAGATAAAATCATGGAATATATTAAATTCTAGGTGAAGAACACTTACTTAATCGATTTTCTTGAAAAACCCACAAAGAATCGCTCAAAACCAAGCTCTACAAGTCAAGATATGATAAGAATGGTCTAACCCTCAATTTGAGAATATATTCTGCCTGCCCATGTAATTGTACATCGCGATCGCGCAAGAAGCAATGCGATTGCGAAGAAGAAAAATGGTAACTGCCCAAAATGCACTACACGACCGCGAGATGATGCATGCGATCGCAGAAGAGGAAGGGGACGAATCACCAGCTGTTATAGCTGAGCTATGCGAACGCGGGAGATAGACTGCGAACACGGACAAGGCAGAAGCATACATACGCGATCGAGGACTAGTATATGCGAACGCGAAGAAGGAAAACTGTTAGCCACCAAATATACCTTCGCGATCGCATAGAAGGGGACACCAGAAGACAGAACAACAGTTCAAAATATGAGGAAAAATGCCTGTAGCCCACCCGGAATACACCCGAGGCCCTCGGGACCCCGTCCAAACACACAAAAAAGTTCTATAACCTAACACGGACTCGCTCGGGGTCTCAAACCATATCAAACAACGCCAAAAATATAAATCGCGCCATGAATCGAACTATGAACTTCCAAATCTTCCAACTTCAAAAACTCGTGAAATCGATCAAACCAACCCGGAATGACGTTAAATTTTGCAGGCAAGTCCCAAATGATAGGACAAAGCTATTCCAACTCTCGGAATCGCATTCCGACCCTGATATCACAAAAGTCAACTATGGGTCAAACTTCTCCATTTTCCAAACTTCAACTTTTCCAACTTTCGCCGAAATGCCTCAAATTACCCTACGGACCTCAAAATACGTATCCGGACACGCACCTAAGTCCAAAATCACCATACGAAGCTATTGACATCATCCAAAACTCATTCCATAGTCGTTTACACAAAAGTCACATTCTGATCAAATTCTCATCGCTTAAGCTTCCAAAACTAGATTCCTTCTTCCAATTCGACTCCAAATCATCCGGTAACTGAATTCAACCACGCACGCAAGTCGATACACATAATATGAAGCTTCTAAATACCTTATGCCGCTGAATGGAACTTAAATTCTCAAAACGACTGACCGGGTCGTTACCATCAAACAAAAAAATTAGGAACTTTTCTTTTACCCTTTTTATTTACATTTTGAATTGTAGAAAACTTTTCGAAAAATTATCAAACAAAAAATTAGGAACTTTTCTTTTACCTCTTTTTCTTTTACATCTTAGATTGTAGCAATCTATGTTTCTACTTTAAACAATTTAGTTTGTTCTTCGAACTTGGCAAGTTTGTCTAATTTCAAGTAAGAAAAGAACTATCCTTAAATCTATGTAAAATTAGTTTTAATGCGAATTTATTTCAAAATAAAAATATTATAACTTAAATTTATTATTTATGGATGAACATATTTTTGTAATATTGACATTTCCTCTTATCCTTCAATTTTTCAAAATAATGTACATATAGAATAATACAATTATTTTACAATAAATAATAGGTCAAACTAACATCTTGTTTGGATAGTTGTTACATATCGTTTCATAATGTATCATACTGTATTGTATTGTACCGTATTGTATCGTTCAATGAATATAATGTTTGAGTAGATTGTATCATTTGTCATAGTTTCATGATATCATGCACCGGCAATATAAAGAACAAACTTGCAATAATATAAAGAAAAATTATGATACAAGGTAAAATTATTATATAAAAAGGTAGGGTAAATGATAAAATAAAATTATTTTAATAATGACTCGTGAGATGAGAGAAAAAGACAAGGTAACGACACGACCACACCAAATCGGTCGTTACATAAAGTGTCACGACCCAAATTCCCATACCCGGTCGTGATGGCGCCTCTCGTGAAGACAAGGCCAGCCAACTAACCCAAATCCTTTCACTAACAATTATCACACATAAATAAATAGAAGATACAACTTAATGACATTTAAAATTTGTTAATTTCTACCCGACCGGGGTGTCACAAGTCACGAGCATGTAAAGAAACCTGAACACAACTACAGGGCCAATAATAATATATAAAGAAAAATTCTGGAAAATCAAAAGACAACATCCGGTGCCGCGAACGCTGGCGGTCACCTTGCTCAGCTACAATAGCCCTACCTTCAATCAGCTAATAACCCGCTACCGGGCGAACAATACCTGCAACTGCACGCGAGGTGCAGGGAGTAAAGTGAGTACTTCCAACTCAGTGGTAATAAAAGTAAATAATAACTGAGCGGTAAGAAATCACGTAAGAGCACTCCATCATGCTATATAGGACAGTACAACTCTTTGAGAAAACAGTAAAACCGTGAAAATCCTTTAGAAAATATCTGGCTCAGTTTAAAACCTCTTTTGAAAACATCTTTTTCCAACAGTAAAGCAAATGAATGCGTAATCAGATAGTGCAAGTCCGCACATAAGTCAGCCCCTCGGGCACAACGCTCCACTAACAATTAACACCAGGGCGTCTGGTAAACAGTGCAAGAAGTAGTATGAATGCCAATGAAATGAGAGTGCTGAATGTCATGACACGTAGTACAAACAGGAACCGATGCATGAATGCAATGCAATGCACATGACCGCTGCGGCGCGCAGCCCGATCCATTTGGGTACCCGCGCTCACTGTGGGGGTTCAGACTCCGGAGGGGCTCCTACAGCCCAAGCGCAATATCAATATCACACCGCTGCGGCGCGCAGCCCGATCCATCCTCAGTCCAGAAATGCACATAAGCCCCTTGGGAAATAGTAAAATAACAGTCTCAACTCAAAACGTCAGTAAAATATCATTTAGGTTTTCAAATCTTAGAAAGATAGCTGAGTTTGCGAAACAGTATTTTAAACCTTGGACTGTGATAAAATAATATGCAAAGTAATGCAAAAACATTGATATCAATACCTGAAGGATTCAAACAATTGGCACGAAGCCCAATATAGCAATCAAACCAAATAATGATGATAACAAGTAGTTTCAGTCAATTACGCAATAAAACCAACAACCGGGACGGACTAAGTCACAATCCCAACGGTGCTCTACCCCACGCTCATACCTGGCATGCAAGTCACCACAATACAGCACTATGATGTGCAAATCCGGGGTTTCAAACCCTCAGGATATCATTTACAAGTATTACTCACCTCGGACCGGTAAAATTCCTAGCTCGCGACGCCTTTGCCCCTCAATCGGCCTCCACGCACGTCGAATCTAACCAAAACTAGAGCGAATACATCACAAATCACATATCGAAGCTACTGCAACTCTCGGAATTCCATTCCGACCCTCGGATCAAAATCTCACATATCAATCGGATTTCGCCAAAATGCTAACTTCGCCAATTCAAGCCTAATTCTACACCGGACCTCCAAAACCAATTCAGATCACGCTCCCAAGTCACAAATCATCTCCCGAAGCTAACCGGATCATCGGAAATCACATCCGAACCTTCGAACTCATAAGTCAACGTCCGGTTGACTTTTCCAATTTAAGCCTTCCTTAAAGAGACTAAGTGTCTCATTTCCTATCCAAACCAATTCAATTCAACTCTAACTCACTCGTTGCTGATAATGAAACATGAAGAAGCAATAAATGAGGAAAACAGGGCGGTAATACCTGATACGACGGGTCGGGTCGTTACATAAAGTGACACATTTTATCGTTACGTAACGACATATTTTACGATATGATACAACAAAATTTAAGTACCAATCAAAAGAAACATCATATTTAGAGTAACAATCCGATACAATACAATAAATAACGACCATCCAAATAAGCTGTAAAACATATTCTTTGTATGAAAATTGAAGTTGGACATGAATTTGTAATATTTGAAAACAATAGTATTTGAAGTTAAGTTAAAAAAGGGTATTTGAAAATCATGTTTACCTATTTAATTTGTTTCCTAAAAGAAGTTTAAAGGTTATAGATGGGCTGAATTACCATTGTGAGTAGTTTTAACACAAGTTATTTTTATTTTTATTTTATAGAATTAGCTAAACACAATCAATATTCTTTAGTGTAAGGAACCTACACTATTTTCTTTATCTTTGTATTTTATAATTCAAGATGCCTTTGTAATAATATTTATGTCACGACCCGGATTTCCCACCATCGGGAGTCGTGATGGCGCCTACTAACGGAGCTAGGCAAGCCAAACATTTTAAACATTCCCTGATTTCACCTCAACAATAACAATATAAATATAACGGATCATTTAAATAAAAGCGGAAGTCTTTAAAATATAGATAACTGAAAACCCAAAAAAAATGCGGAAGTTTAACATTTCTCTACCCAAGACTGGTGTCGTTATCTCACGAACTACTAAAGAGTGCTACAAACAAGTCTGAATAGAAAATGCATAAATGTCTGTCTCGGTACAATGAAAACAAACTGAAAACACGGAAAGGGACTCCGGCCTGCGAACGCCAGCTAGGCTACCTCGTAAGTCACTGGACTGAAGTCAGCTCCCGATCAATATCCTACTGTTGTGGTCCAAAAGCTGCTCCGGTACCGTGATCTGTGCAAAAGAGCACAGAAGTGTAGCATCAGCACAACCGACCCCATGTGATGGTAAGTGCCTGGCCTAACCCCGGCGAAGTAGTGACGAGGCTAGACAGGACTACCAAACCAACCTGTGCAGTTCAATATATATATGCAATAAAAGGAAAGAACAAAGAAATTAAACAGTTAAGAGGGAGGGGAGCATACTATGGGGGAGTATAGTCCGGATATAAAGTCAACAATTTAAGTAAGAAACAGGGCAATAACAATAATTAATGAGAGCAGGAAAATAAACAGTTGCACGGCATCAACCTTCGTGCTTTTACTCTCATTCTCACCAAAAGCAATCAATTAAAGTGCACGGCATCACCCTTCGTGCTTTCCCTCACATAACTCTCATATCATGGCACGGAATGATCCTTCGTGCAATTATAATCAAATCAGAGCACGGAATGTCCCTTCGTGCATAAATAATCAAGCATGGCACGGAATGACCCTTCGTGCAAATATAATCAAAACATGGCACGGGATGACCCTTCGTGCAAATATAATCAAAGCATGGCACGGAATGACCCTTCGTGCATTATCACTCTTCCTCACCCAAACAGTAATCACAACCAAACGGGGCGAGGGGATAAAAAAATAGTAAGAAATGTCCCGGCAAGGGAATTACACAGTTAACAGCTAAATCCCGTCAAGGGAGCAACAACAATACTTTCACATCCCGGCAAGGGAGATAATCAATATACCCAAACCATCCCGGCAAGGGAATAATCATATCACTTTCTATTTCTTTCATCTCTTACTCAATAGTCTTTTTATCGTTCGAGCCAACGCTCCAAAGAATTTACAATTCATAATTAGTCCTCATACTCTTCACATTGCATAGAATTCATCAATTAACATGGAAGAGTCATAACAATATCAGGATAAGTACATACAAGGACCCACGGTCATGCTAGACACCGGTGTATAGATACTCGTCACCATGCCTATACACCATACTCAATCATTTAGCAATTAGCAAATAATAACACTCTAATCCTATTCCTTCAAGCCAAAGTTAGATCAAACACTTACCTCGGTCCAAAGAATGGCAATCAATCCTCAAATACCGCCTTTCCTCTACAATCCGACTCTGAAACAATGATATCTAGGCATAATTAATTCAATAATATCAATAAAGACTCAATGGCAACACCTCATAGCCTAGATATGAATTTCCTAGCATTCTTCCAAAAATACCAAAATTCGACACCGGGCCCACATGGTCCAAACACGAGGCTCGGACCAAAAACCCAATCACCCATAACCCCACGAGTTCAAATATGCAATTTGTTTTAACATTCGACCCCAAATTGAGGTTGAATCACCCAAAATTCTCAAAAACCTAACTCTACCCAAAACCCTTAATTTCTACTTTGATTTCATGATTTAGACATAGAAACTCATTAAATAATGAAGGAAATAAGTGGGAAATTACTTACCCAAGTGATCTTGAAGAGTGGTGGCTTCAATGGAGTCCTAAAGCTTGGGGAAGAAGAGGGTTCGTGAGAAAAATGCCTAAGTCCCGAAACTATTCTGTTTTGAACATTTTAAAAAAAAATCACTGGGCATATTTACTCTATGCGATCGCAGAAGGAGGCTTGCGATCGCAATAGGGGAAGGGAAAATTGACCATTGCGATCGCAGAAGTGGTCATGCGAACGCATAGAAGAAAAGGGGTTGTGCATACCAGGGTTGGTTTAATGAAACGCGATCGCGGAAGCTTAATGCGATCGCAAAGAACGGAGGGGCTAAGGTACGCTATCGCAGAGGAGTTCATGCGATCGTATAGAACAGAAAATGGACCTGATCAATTAACCCTACGCGATCGCAGAAAGATGTATGCGATCGCAGAGTGCAATTTACCTGAACACCAGCAACAGCAGTTTTCTGCAATTTTTCTTAAGTTCAAACACCCCGAAACACCTCTGAAAATACTCCCGAGCCCTCGAGGCTCCTAACCAAACACACACACTAACTCAACAACCTCATACGAACTTAACCGAGCGATCAATTCGCCATAACAACATCAAAATCAATGAATCAAACCTCAAAATCATCATTTTTCATTCTAACTTCATAAACTTCAAATATTAGATATTTAGGTCCGAAACACGTCAAATGACGTCCGATTTCGACCAAATTTTACTGAAAGCGCTTAAACCATATATAAGACTTGTACCGGGCGTCGGAACCAAAATACGAGCCCGATACCACAGTCTTTTAATCAATTTTCATTTACATTTTCCTTAATAATTTCACAGAAAAATTCTTTTCTCGGGCTCTAGACCTCGGAATTTGACTCCGGACACATGCCCGAATCCCATATTTTTCTACGGACCCTACGGGACCGTCAAATCACGGGTCCGGGTCCGTTTATCAAAAATGTTGACCGAAGTCAACTTTAATCATTTTAAAGCCACATTTTGAAAATTTTTCACAGAATTTAACACATAATCTTTCCGGCTACGCGCCCGAACTGCGCACGCAAATCGAGGCAAGTAAAAATGAGGTTTTCAAGGCCTCGGAGGTGCGGAAATGAAAGAGAAAACAGGTGATGACCCTTTGGATCGTCACAATTTATGTGAATTTTAAAAGGTTTATTCATGACACATGATACAACCCAACGCACACATAAAGCCCCTTAGCGAAATATCGTTTGTCTTTTTACCTTTTTAAAATAGAGTTCTCACTGGACAAATAGTTATTATTATCTTATTATTTTCCTAATGTTTAGGTTTTAAATCAACTAAATTTTTGGCTATTAAATCATTTCTTATTTGAATTATGTAACAACAACAAGCCTAGTGATTTTTCACAAGTGAGGTATGGGGAGGGTAAGATGTACGCATCCTTACCCCTACCTTGGAAGGGCAAAGAAGTTGTTTTCGATAGATTCTCGGGTGGAGAACGGATGAAGTGAAAAGAAAGAAAGAGAGAAAGAAAGAAGAGCAACAAGTAGGAATAACAAAAAGATAAGAAGACTAAAGTGAAGAAAGCAGTTAAACTCTAGGTAGTAAAAGTCAATGAATAGAAGGATATCATACTAACACTAATGCTAGCGAACTGAGTAAAACAAAGAGAAATGCTCGACTACCTACTAGCCTTCTACCCTAATCTTCGACCTCCACACCCTCCTATATAGGGCCATGTCCTCAGTCAACTCCAGTTGTGCCACGTCCCGCCTAATAACCTCTCACCGAGACTTCTTAGGCCTACCTCTACCCCTCCTAATACCCACTGACGTTAACCTCTCGTATCTTCTGACTGGGGCTTCTATACTTCTCATCTTAATATGTCTGAACCATCTCAACCTCGCTTTCCGCATCTTATTGTCACGACCCAAACCGAAGGGCCACGACGGGCACCCGGTGCCTTACTCAACCGAGTACCAACGTAATATATCTTTCTTATCATGCTATCAAGGGTAAATGAGATAGAAAACATGTCATGAGATAACAAGAATAAAACATAAGGGAATACTCAACATATGATGACCGAACATGATATACAAACTTATACATGTGACATACAGGCCTATAAGGCCGACATGACCATTTGTAAACTCAAGACATAGGCCGACAAGGCCATACAAGTATCCATACACCTGACATCTGTCTACAAGCCTCTAAGAGTACATAAAATCATAAAGGTCGGGATAGGGCCCCGCCATACCAATCAATACATATCCAAAGCATACTGACCAAATAGGCAACTCCGGAGCAAGTGGAGTACACCAACACCTTCGCTGAGCTGATAGCCTACTAGGAGGAATGTCAAGCTGTCTATCGGGACCTGCGGGCATGAAACGCAGCGTCCCCAGGCAAAAGGGACGTCAGTACGAATAAAGTACCGAGTATGTAAGGCAGAAAAGCATAAACAAGATTAGTAACGTAAAGAGAGATAGAGGAGATACAACCTGTAACATCTAAGTGCCTCTGGGGGCTACTGACATGAAATGCATAATATATATATATA